>NW_007578096.1:13984-48734 GCF_000690725.1 Stegastes partitus | reverse complement strand
ATATTGCTCAGGGTGTAGTCACCGGTGCACTGCAGTACAAAATGACTAAATTAGGCACAGAACCTTGAAGATTTAAAAGTGCAGTCATTTAGTGAAGTAAAATTGATGGTTTAGCAAAAGTCAAGATATTCTGACCTTCACTCGCTGGTATGGGTCAACCTGAAAATGACTAAATTGTGTTTTTGATTAGACCTTGCACATTCACTTGAAGTCCCCAGTTTACAAATGAAGGGTTTGGGTTGTACATTAAGAAAATCCAGGCCAAGCTAAATTGACTCGGGTAATGTCACAACAATTTCAAAAATGCTTCCTCCACAGGAGACATTTTCTGCGACAAAAGATTATTTCAATATAATTTGTCAGAGACCAGAGTGACATTTGTAGATGTCCTTTTTTTTTGCGTAACCAACAATAATAATTTTAAAAAATCCACAGACATTGGGTTTATTTACTTACATTTAAGAAACTCCTTGTGCACATTTGTCATTTTTGCTTAGAAAACTAAAACAGAGAATAGAAAAACAATGATCACTATAGTTGCATATTACCTCTCTGTCTGACTTAATCGCTGAAGCTTCACATATTATCAAAATGTCACGTGCAAAATCTTTGGTTTGTTTTTTCTCTCGACCTTATCGATTTCAGCTGCAAACATTTTGGCCTGATACTAATGAATTTAAAACCAAAGGAGTCAATTAATGAGGGGCATGAAATTTATGCACAAACACACAAATGACCAACATAGACTTTAAGGAACAAACTGAAGTCGACGCGTAAGAAGTGCAGCAGAACTTGATGTGAGCAAGAGGCCACGGGGATGATAGGCAGCCGTGTTTCTCGCTAAACCACCCACTAAACCAGGGTGTTCCAGCTGCTAGCACACAGAAGGCTGTCCGCCTCTGACACTGTCTGGTCGACTCAGATGGATTGCACATCCTGGGAGGATTTGTTGTTGTTTTTTTCTCCCTTCAAAGGCGGGACAGTGACACTTGAGAATGTTTGATGGATTAGGTGGTTGTGCCTGCTGTGACAGACAGAGTCGAGGAGGACAGTCATGATATGACTGATGTCTTGGGTAACTGCCCATCAAGCAACTGAGACGGAAACCCTATTTCTACCGACGCAATGTCCGCCACATCACATTATAGGATTGGAAGCCGGAATACTGAGGAGGTCACTTATGACATAAAAACTATAGTAATGTTGGAAGAACTTGAAAATACTGTATTTATCAGAACACTGGATTTGCTGTGATGGTCTTTTATACCATTAACCACCATGCAGACCCAATTCAGGAGTCAAAAATTACAAATTAACCCTCACATGGGGACCTTCCTTATCTAAATGGTGCAGCAGTTACTTCCACAGTCATGTCATTAGGGTTAATAAGTGGGCGTTTCAAATTACACTCAGACTAACTGTAGTTTAAGTTCCATCGCTGCAATGAAATGATCAGCACCAACCCTGGTTTGCTCCGTACTTACAGTTAGGCCCATCTCAATATCACTTAGTCAGCTTCCAGCGGTGTCATGAACAATGATCTGTGTAATGGGATGGCTCACACCGTCACACTGCACTGTAAAAACGAACACACGAACTAATTTATGACTGTCATTATTTGCATGTCACTGCACCTTATGTCACATTGGAGGAATCCTGTTCCAATTAAGCAGCCTCTTAGCCAAACTAATCTTAAGTGCTAACAGGCTCATAACGCTCACCTCCCAGGTCAAGGTCCGCGTTCCTGCACTTAAGCTGAATTGGTGAGTTTCCGCTCAAAGCAAACAGGCTAGCACGGGAGGTGATTGAATGCCAGGGTTATGTTGACGCGGATCGGGCGGCGAAGTGCGGCTTGGCAGGAAGTCGCGCTTGCCTTTCCGCCTGCTCGTGTTATTGCAAGTGGTGCTTCTTTCGTTTCTCTGTGAGCAACCACAGGTCATGACTGGTTATTATGAGCATGGAAATTCACCGAAATACGCTTAACTGAACGCATCAGTTTTAACTGATTGATAAATTATTGAAGGAGGAGGAAGCCGTACCTGACATCCCATCATACTGCCTGCTACTATCGCACAAAATAGCTTCACATAATCGAAAGCAGGCACGAACCCCCGTCTCCTGAAACCGAATTCCTCCCGCTAATTGAAATATGTCCGTCCCTGTCCAGCCTCTTTACATCCACATCTCCTCAGGAAAATGATAGAAATTACACGGTTACACCCATGTGGCCGAGTGCCTGCAGACTGCACTGTATGTTTAACCCAATAGATGGAGTTACGCCATAAAATTGTGATGTTCCATAGCTGACCTTTGGATATTTAAGAGGAAATAACTCCTTTCATCTACTTGTGCCGTCGCGCCACTAAATCAGCTGTTGTGGTTTATTTTTACTAATCAGTTTTTATTGGCAGTGCTCGAGAGCATTATTAATAAAGCCCAATAAAGCGCTTGCCTAATCATCATTACCTTAATTTACCAATTTGAGGGTTAAATAATCATCAAAAGTGAGTGGAGCTGCTGCTAATGCATTGCCTGTGTGACTGCACGGTAACCTGAAGCACTAAGCGCCCCGTTATTCACATTAGTTTCCCTCCACGTTGACCTTTTTTCCGTTATCTTGGTCTGGTTTTACCACAGAAGTGTCAAATATGTAAATTTTTAGTCCAAGACAAAAGAAAATGTAATGAGGAAATGTGTTATACAATCTGTTTTATTGTGGTTAGATGTTAGGAAACTTTTTCACAGTGAAAGACATTTTACAGCCTCTGTGAAATACTAAATGCATAATGTGGTGGCTGCATCCAGCATTTATAAAGCACAACCAGTGTGTATTATATATGTCGTTTTCTCTGCATGACTGCTTGTATATTTGTCCCCACCGTGACAAACAAGTAAACACACCTTCTGTCCCTATGTACAGTCAGGTATGATCGTTGATAATAGATCATTTCCAGCACAGAAGCACCACCTGAATAGGGCATAATTGAGAAACCTGTAATTTTGCATAATTTGCAGGAAATTATCATTTATAGTGTTTGATGTGTAAGTGGAAAGCTTCAGTTTCACAAAAAAAAAGTGTTCATATCTTGAAAATTACCCCTCTGAAGATACATGTCATAGGCTTGTGCCTTTTTGATAATTGAGGTTTGCGATGCTTGAAGGAACTCCTACTTAAAGACAACAGCACCGCCAATAATCCAGTTATATCACCAGGTAATTCCATCGTAAACTAATCTTCAGGTTAATTTCTGCCTGTCTATTTACTGTTCATATTCATACCAGCTAAAAAGACGTGTCTATATGTGCTTTATAGGCGAGAAACGCTCCAATTAATGCCGCACTCGCAGCGTTTCGTCCTTCATTTCTGCCTCCGCGTTACTCCTCAGCTTTAGCTGCCTGCACCTCAGCTTTCTAATTAAATGACTGTCATGATTACCGGCAAAAATTTGTATTTATTTCCAGTGAAAGATTAATAAGTTGAAAGAGCAGCACAAAGAGGATCGTTTAGCCTATCTGTCAGCCGAACTTGATTTGATTAATGTATTTTGCTCGTCAGTTGTCATTGAAACATGGCCGCGCTGCGTTCACCTTTTCACAAATCTTACCTCCAAGGAGCTTGACGACTCAAGTAATTGAGTGATAACTGTGGATTTTTTTAAAAAAAAAGCAGTTTGCATGCTGTCAGAAATAATATTGTGATTTGGCTTTTCGGTGCACCTTTTAGATTAACACAATGCACCGGTTGACCGTTTTAGTCGGCGGCCTTGAAGCATGCGTCCTTCCCGCTCTTTAAGTGGTGATGGGTAATTTTTGTCTGCAAATTGTACAAGTGAAATACATCATAGCGGTGTCCAAATGATGACTTAATGGTCTGTACTTTCTCCTCAAACAGAGGTTAAAAAGGCGCACGTTTGGCGAGCCATGTCCCATTGGTCTGTGTCAGCGCTCGGTCAGGTTGTGACACAAATGGCACCTGTGATGGTGACAGAATACTTGGACTCGGTGGCACTGCAAGTTATTAACTTGGACATGAAGGTTCACCCCTGTGAACCGGGCGACATAATTTGTGTGATTAATGTGTCATGGCAACTCATGAATATTCATATTTTCCACCTGACTAACTGCGAAGAAGGAAAAAGAGTCAGAGGAAAGAGGAAAAAAAAGAAAAGCTAGATGAGCTAGAATCACCTGAGGAGTGTTTTTACTCACTTTGTGCACAGATCTGGGAAATTGGAGAAAATAACAAATTCAGGGCTGACGAGGAAAAGAGAATTTTAAAAAGGGAAGATTTTTTGACAAATTGTTTTTTTGGGGGGGGAAAGAATTAAGGTAAACCTACAAAGAAGGGCTAAGTAAGAGCGATGGCAAGATAATAAGAGATTAAAAACCGCATTAGGATGAAAGGGGAAGCGCTACGCAGCGGCAGGAGAAATTAACATTGAGTGCGAACGGAGGCCGGCAGTAACAATGGGAGAGGTCGATACAAAAGGGAGAGATCAAACTGTCTGATAAGGAAGACGAATAGGGAGCGTGTATTCACGCATGTGCGGCGAGGGATTATATCAACCTACGGACGCTCACGCCCTGACCCCGCCGTGACCTCGGCCGACCCGCAGCTTTATTGTCAGATACTATATGAACCCGACGTTTCTCGAGAGACTGGCTGTCTGCCTCAGCATTGACCACTGTCCTGCTCTGGAGACTCACAGGCAGATCAGTGTCTCATGAATATTGATCTGATCCTCTACACAAGCATCCCACACAGAAGAGGACCAAGGGTCACCTGCACTATTATTGTGAAGGATATACTTGAAATGATCATTGATTCGTCAATCTGATGTGAACAACATAATAATAAGGCTGAAACGGGGATGTGATGTGTGTTTTGGTTGAAAAAAAAGTAAACTCGATTGGATTTGTTACTCGTCCGGGGACAGAAAAGTTGTCGGAGTTAAGCTTAGGTTGGTCACCGAAATAGATAAGTCAAATTTTCCAAACGATCCCCAGCACTTAAGTTGAAATCTCAGTCTAAGCCTCTATCAGTTTTCTCCATTTAACTTGATGGAACTGTCCTCACTTAATTGCTCCGTGTGCCCCCCAGTGTGTCAACTGATATTTTAATTGCTCACGAAGCAGGCGCAGCCAAAACCCCTCCAAGGTTTTCATTCTGTTCCACTTAAATTCACGGCTTCTGTCATGAGTCCTCACTGTGGAAAAATCTCAATCTGATTTAAAATGTGCCACTTTGACTTGTACTGAGTAAAACGATGAGTTGAATTAAACTCCTTCTCTTCCTGCTCCGTGCTCAGGAGGTGAGCGATGCCGACATCATGGAGCTGGTTCACAGCTCTCTGGGCCGGATGACCATCATTCGTCAGATCTTCCCGTTGTGGAGGGACACCAACGTTCGATGCATGAGGAACAATCATCGCATCTCCTCGCTGCTCTGTGACCCGCAGGAAGGCTATCTGCAGTCCCTGGAGGTAAAATCCACTTAAAGGTTTACTATTGATGCTCAGACAACAGTGTCACTCAGATTGCTTTGGTCCAACATGACTGACTCTTATGTTGTTTTGGTTACAGAAAATCTATGTCTGTTCTCACCTTTTTACCAAATTACATTGATTCTCTGAACCCGAAAACCCACCTACGAGCTTAGAAGGCATGTTGTCTTCAAAAAACATCACCAGAATGACACCATTTATCATCACAAGAAGCAGTAAAAATAGAAAAAATCGTTGGATGTTCAACTTCCTGACAACCTCTGAACTAAGCATCAGTGACGTACATGTTTTGTTTTCAAATTAACCAGATAAAACCTTAAAATTGTGATATTTCATCAAAGTAAGTTTATTGTAGTGGCTAATTTAAAAATTCTTTAAAAAATGCTTAAAAATTTTAAAAAATCTGCAGTCCTTGGCACAGCTGAGAAGCCTTTAATGACTTTGCTGCGACAAACAGTCACATGACAACAATTCTGAATTCAAACTTTTGCCCTGAATTGGGTTGAACTGCAGGCTGTGCTTCCATAAGGCAGACAAGCATAGGAATCAGATTAAAATGAAAGTAGTAAAATATCTATAATATCTAGAGTCACCATTTAGTTTTTCAATATTGGTAACACTTGCAGAAAAAATGTTGTACATACTGATTGTATTTTCTTTTCAATTTTTATAGAATAAGTAGTCAAAGATTTTTTTATTTTTATTGTTGTTGTTTTTTTTTGTTTTATTTTTATGACACATAGGATTATAGCAGTAATATACTGGACAAAAGGCATTTTGAGTTCTCTCTACTTCCAGCCAGGACTTTGCTGTTAACACAAAGGTGCAGGACTTTATATTGCAGTACATAAAAAAAGCCCACAGTGAGTAAAAATGTGAGCACAACAGGTTTTTTAAGTTATACTGTTAAAAAAAACAATTACAATGAAAACAACCTCAGTCCACAAAGACATCAATAGTGTTTTTACAGCCAGAAAACATTAGTCACACACACAACCTCTTAGATATACAAATCTGCAGAAGAAAGGCTCCCTTCCTAAAGTTTTTATTTATAATCTTCTAACCAGAAGTAATCAGAAATTCAATTACGATGTAATTAGTAACAAAACATGAAAAGGTTAAGAGTTACATAGAGGAATGCTTTAAGAACAAATACAGACGGATATGTTTTGTTCCAGACAAAAATGTCTTGCAAATTCTAATTATTTCACAATTTGATTCCCGACTTAAAATATTCCTTCTGAGTTTCAACCGGTCACCTATCGTAGGCTTAAAACGTGGTACCTGTAGTCAGTTTAAATTCAGCCTTTATGACAGATTCCAGTGATGTCAGCTTTTTTTTTTCTTTCTTTCTTTTTTTTTTTAACCAGGAAAAAAAAAAGTAGCAAAACCCCCACAGAAAAATCTCCATTCTAAACTCTCCATTGTCCATGAAAATGCTCAGTATGTTCCAAACAATCGCATATTCACCAACATAAGCTACTTTCACATTCACATTCTGAGCTTTGAGGATGCTGAATGCACAGCATGGAAGCAACATGATGGATGAAGCTGCACCGGGTATTTGACTAGTGGCAAGGTTGTGCTTCTTGTTTTGTTTTTTTTTTCTTTCCCTTTTTTGCTGTGAGTATTTATAGGACTGTGACTTTACACTTCACGGGCAACTAGCATGTTTCATCCACTTTTTTTTTTTTCTCCAGCAGCCAACATGAGGGATACATGTTGTGGTTCTTTCTTGTCCTTCTGGTCCATATGCTCCGAGGGGCTTCTGTTCCCCGCTTGGTTCCACAAATGCTTCATGTAGCAGCATACGGCCAAGCAAGTGCTCCAATAATACAAATATTAACTGATTATGTATGCACCTGAATATGTAGTCAAGTCCCTCGGTGGGATAATTATTAGGGACATGAATGCCCATGAATACAAATGACTGCAGCTCACTGTGTCCAGGGAATAATGGCCAGAGCAAAGTAAATTATTGCAGTAAATGAAGGGAAAGATTGCTTTTAAAACCTATAGATCTACTTTAATCCATAAATATGCTCAAATTGTAGATTTGTAAGCTAAAATCAAGATTAGGAACAAAGCTCCTGTGGTGGCAACGTGTTGTAAAATTCTGTTATCTATGCTTTGTATTGCTATTTATCAGCTAGAAACACATACAAAGGTAAATTCTGTCAATGACAAAGAGGGGGATAAAAAAAAACCATGCTGTACATCTTTGTTGTCTCTCAAACACAATGCCACTTTCTTTCTTCCTGGTCTTCAAAGTAACCTCGCTCACCTTGCCACTTATTGCTTTCTATAGAGAGTGGAGAGAATTTTCCTTCCACCACTCAGACGTTTCTTTCGCTCAATCCATCTGGAGTGCGATGGCTGCCTTCCCTGTAGCTCCGCCGAAATGTTCACATTGCTTTTTATCCGTACTCCGGACAGATGGCAAAACCATGTGGCGTGCGCACCCACGGTCCTCAATAATTCACATGAAAGAGGGTTAAATATCGGCTAATGGCAGTTTAAGCATTAATCAGAACAGTCAAACAATGAGTAGGGTCGCCGTGCTTCTCCTGTACCTGTCGCCACCCGTCTGCCTCGGCGCAACCTCCGAAATCCAGAGCTACCGAGTCGTGCTTCACCTGGACTTAGCTTCTGACTCAGTGACCTTGAGGCGAGCGGAGCTGACTTGTTGGATGTCTTACCACTGAGAGGCTTGGAGTGAAGTCTAAATATGTCATGAACCGAGTGCCTGGGGTGGCAGCTAGTATCGCCTGCGTGGACTCACTGCTGCGAGAGGATTTGACTTGGCTTGACTCGGAGGACCTATCAAATCCACTGTCACACCAAGAGGGGAGGCAGAAGACATGATTCCTGACAGGATGCGCTGCAGTCGAAGGGGAAACATCTGGACGGATGGCAGCTCTTGAAATTCATTAGACGGAGGATTGTTGGACCAGAAATAATTGCTGGTTTCGTATCTCACCAACGGCGCTCGTATCATGGTGTCGTATCGTGCAAATCGCTTCGCCGGCTTCATCCCATCATCGTTTGGCAAATCAGCGCTTGACCAGAGAGTTTTCTCCAAATAGAAACGTGAATGAGGAGAGAAATTGAGTCTTCATCTCAACACCAAAAGCTAGCCACGGCATCGTCAGACACAGAAACAACTTCTCACCGTTTGTAACCCATTTCCAATCTCTCTACGTGATTTTTCCCTCCGCTGCTATTCTACTTCACAGACTGCAACCAAACCGACAGACGTTGAAGAAAAATACTTTTATACTCACCGTGGCGCCGTGTGAAACTAATTTTAGTTTTCTTTGTTGTATTCCGGCTATCAGTTCTGCTCTCTGTTGCAAAGAACAAACTTGCAAAAGATTAGTTTTATCATTTTTTAAAAATATTGCTTGTTTCTCCTCCCACCCAACAGGTGTCCAATCTCTACCTGTATGACAGCGTTCTGATGCTGGCCCACGCCTTCTATAGGAAACTGGAGGACAGGAAGTGGCACAGTATGGCCAGCCTTAACTGCATGAGGAAGTCCACCAAGCCATGGAACGGAGGCTGGTCCATGCTGGACACCATCCAAAAGGTAGCTACCAGTTTTCTAACTGCGCTGCTGCTGCTGCTGCTTTCTATTTGCTGTTTTATAAGAGATCATGAATAATAGTTTCTCCGGTATTCTGTCACGGTTGATTTTATGAATAGTTACATACAGAAAAATGCATTTCCAAGGGAAGCATTAGCAAGTATAAAGGTGGTTTATACATTCAAAACACTCCCGAGGAAAGTGCATTGAACTACTATGATCTACTATGAGACTCAGCTTCAGTTATCTTTTAAAATGCCCTCAAGGAAGCTGATTATGAAATGTGATCTCCACATTTGGCGTCAGGAGGGATTTGAGGCAGATTCTGAGCTTTGATCTCTTTATGCTTATGTAACCCTCTGGTTCTCGCGCCGAAACGCAGCCTCGTGCGCTAGAAAGTGGCTCCATGTCATTCATTTCCGTCTGATATGGGATTTCTCACTGTTGCGGCGTGTCATGCTGGTTTAATCTCAAGCTTGACATCAGATGACCGCGTAAAGAAACAGCAAAGCATCTTGTAGTCATGAAGATAAAGTCATTTTTTAAACTGATGTATTTTCTGTAACTGTTCGAATTCGTTTCAAAAAAATGACTTTTTTTATGGAAAGTCATTAAACATCACCAACAAAACACCATTTGTCTTACATTTTCTTTAATAACTGCACACTGTACCTACAAGGTTAAAGGTATAATTTGCATCATTTTTAAAGTGTGATTGATGGGGGGGCTTAGAAAACCTCCCCTGGATAATTCCATGATGTGAGACAATCGTGTGAAATACTACCAAAGCTAAAGAAAAATTTCAATCATTTCAAGCACTTAGTCTTACAATTCGCAAAGAAGTTATTACATGCACCGGCCACTTTTCATTTCTGTGTTTTTTGCCGCAGGGACGAATCAGCGGCCTCACCGGGACGATGGACTTCCGCGCTGAAGGTTCTAACTCTCACGTCCAGTTTGAGATCCTGGGGACCAGCTACAGCGAGACATTCGGGAAAGATGTGAAACGGGTCAGTCCGGAGTTTTTTCTTTCATATATTTTGTCCGCTTGTCTGTTGAGGACAAAGTTTATGGGGTGGCATGAAATTTTTGGAAATACTTTTTTTTATATATACTTTAGCCAAGCTCAGAGAAGCAGTAATCGAGGTGTGTGTGGTTTTTATTTCCTCCTTTCAGCATGTCAGAAATAACTATAACCGAGTTGCATGTTAGTGTAATGTGTTCCACAGCGGGGTGCCACATCACTTTCATTTCCCAGAGTACAGCCACTGTGCCAAGTCCTAGTTACGTACTTCACGCGTCAGACCGCAGGCTGCATAATTACAGCTTCCATATGAAAGTCCACTTCAGAAACTTTTTGTTAGTGGATGCAGTTTTTCCACGGACTTACATAACTGCCCAATCTGTAGGTGTTGAGGGAACAGCAGGTACTGTGAGACCATTGATGAAAACAGCTTTTCTTAGACATCATTCCAACGCGGCTGCTGACTGTGTGCCGCATTTCTTATTATCCCAAAGCCCCCCTGCAGATCTCTTAAATGTAGGTAGTCAATTCTTATACAACTGGTACGCTGCAGGTTTTCATTCTTCTCGCCCAGTTAATTATCCACAACTGGTGTCTGTGAGATACAGCACATGCCAGGTGTGAGTTATTTATTACACGGGAGGAACAAAGTGTCCTCAAGGATAGGAATTAATCTCCCCTTCTACTGGAAATCCTCCGGGTCCATTGGGGTTCTTGAAAGAGCAAACATTGTATAGACAGTCTATTGTTTTAATTTTTTAAATTTTCATAACCCACTTCCCAATTTTAATCCCCAGGATTTAAAGTCCTGTCGTGCTTTTCCTCTGATATCAAGTGAATGCAATTTGTTTACCGCCAGGATAGAAATTGAGCTGAACTCTGAGAACTGTGGTCACAGGACTTAACATTTTGTCTGCGAGGTGTCAGGTATGTGGGTGCCCTCTACTGGAGCTCCCGAACTCAACACATCTCTCTGCTATAATCTTCCATTTCATCACACCAACCATCTTGGCTCGTCACGAGTTAAAATCAGTAAAAAGGTGTCCTTCTTGCATATTAGGGTTCGTTTTTGTGAAAACAGAAATTTCCACTTTGCCTTTCCGTGCGTTTGATTGGCAGTAATATGACGAGCTGACTGTGGCGTCTTCACTGGGAAACTTGTTTGATCTTTGAGCGTCGCAGAGCTGAAGTGGGAGATTGAGAGCATTACTCTCTTAGCTGTAATTTGTTTGTCGCTGTTTGTCCTGATTCAGTCAGAGGGTTCTTGTAGAATGAAGAGGAATTGAGTTTCTTGGCAATCTATGTAGAGCAGGAGTGACCAGAAGCAGTAATGAAGATTTAATCACCACTCAGCCTAACTGAAATCATGAAGCCAATTCATCATAATGTGGTCATTAGCATTAGCTGGGAGGAGACGCGCACTCAGAAACATACATTAGAGCCACACATTAATACGCCGCGTGACACATGCGAGCGGCGCAGCCTCGGTTCGACAAATAAACATGTACTGTTTTTGGATCTCAGACACTGAGCAGCCAGGCAAACACAGAACAGAGGCCAGGGAGCACACTAACACGCCGGCGCTTGTATCTCAAAATCATTAGAGGCAGAAGGGGACAGCAAGGCCAGATAATAGGATGCCAAATGCATTCAGTGCTGTTGTTCATTACCTGGCATGTCTGTGTGTCACAACTGTTTACTGTGAGAAAATAGACA
Organism: Stegastes partitus; assembly: GCF_000690725.1. Lineage (NCBI taxonomy): Eukaryota > Metazoa > Chordata > Actinopteri > Pomacentridae > Stegastes > Stegastes partitus. The sequence continues at coordinate 36,904 of NW_007578096.1, read as the reverse complement.
GAAATCCATGCAGCTCTCTTCTCCGTTTCTTTGTATCACATTATCCTCATACACAATCAGCATGTTGTGTAAAAACTGATGACTGCCGCTGCCCCATCATTACGTGTCTTCCTCCGCGATATAATGTCGTGTTCCCGTGTTTTCTTTCGAGTGGAGTCTAACAGTGATTTCGCGTCGTGCTCTGCCGCCGACCCACATCCACCCCTCAGAAACCATCCTCACTTTGTATCTCTTTTATATCTTCTCCTTCCTATTGCTCATCCTCATCCTCTCCGGTCACTTCTTCCCTTCTTCCCCTAACCTTTTCTCTCTCATTTCTCAGCCTCCTGGTTTCCTCCCTCTCCATCATCATTTATCTGCATTCAGTCCATTTTCTTCCCAGCCTGATGGCTCTTAGATGAGGCGTCTTTCTGGTTAGAAACTGTAATGAAGACTGAAATACTATTTCCTGGATGGCTACTGTGAGTTTTCTCCACCATCCAGTGCTGATGCAGAGTGATCGATGCTGTTGTTGTTGTTGTTTTGGTTTCCCAGTTTGCTCTTATTGATGTGTCAGCTCGTCTCTTAGCAGATATTGCTAATGACTTGCAGCTTACACGAAGCGCTCATAGAGAAAAGTCAATTCATTTGGATGCAATTGTCTCAGCATCTTGAATGCATCATGCGGCAGTTATCTCTCAGATTTTGTGAGGCATTATTGTATTATTCAAAATAGTTTTCGGAACACGCTAAAAACGCTGCTCGATGCTGTAAGTATTCTCGGTGTGCTCGGTGTACAAGGGGCAGAATTCTCTTCATTCAATTTGCAATCTGTGGCTTAATACGTTTTCCATCAAAGTATAATATACAGTAAATGGTACCACTTGTGTGCCATATGATTCCTGGAAATTGGTGGAACCATTTTTCCTGTTATTGTGGCTCATTCAGCTACAATGCAACGCCAGCACAGTGTTGACAATGAGCGTGGAGTTTCCTATTACGTGTATCTTTACATCTCCTCCCCGGTAGCTGAAATGGCTTTATCATGAGCAGCTTTAATCTGGCACATCTGGTCACTCCATCTTTGCCAGATTTAAAGAATAACATATCAGAATCAGAAAATCCCTCCAGTTGTAGATGCCAACACTGGCCCCAAACTAGCCCAAACGCCGCTAACTGGAGCTGATTCCTCCCCTAAAGCAGACTCCATATCCTCCCACCCCCCCACAAAAAAAATCAAGCCAAATCTGCCCATCCATGTATCAGCTAGAGCCAGCTCACATTTGGTTCTCTGATGCCGGGGAAGAGCCAAGCATACTGACACTTGGTTGCGTCAGGCGCTGGCCTCGGATGAAAGGACAGGATTTTCTTATTGGATATCATCACCCTTCAAATGACGATTGCTGATGCTGATGATAGTGGATGTCGGCGAGTCACATGAGCTCCGATGTGCCACATTCAATGTTGCATCTGAAAGAGCCAGTGTAGTTGATAGTTGATGTATTCATCCCGCTGCTCAACCCTATTTCTCACCGACTCGTGCAGCAGAAATGGCATTAAACAGTCTCTAAAGGGCCCCATCTCTCTTGCCAACAATAGATCTACGGGGGGTTGATAGGGCTGTTGATCCAATGTTTAATTTGCCAAGCAGTGAAATGTCTAGCTTTTGGAAACTGGCTTTCTGGCTCCTGGGGGTTTTGAAACCTCTCGTACCTGCTTTGGATTTTCACCCACAGGTGGATGGAGAGCGGGCGCTGCTACGAAGCCCAGCGGCGTTTCACGAGCCAAAACAACAACATTTTACACATTTGCACCATATTGGTACGGTTCCACTAATTATTTTTGCTGACTCTGAGCTCTCATTAGATAATTACTCATCTCTAAAGTGATAATTAGGTTTCTATAATGATTCCTGTGCCAGACACCTGTTGACGGTGGAATTCCTCAGTTGACAGTTGACATCAATAAAATTAACGAATAAACGAAAGCTCCTTTAACTATATCTAATGTAGCCGTGTGGGACGCCGCGTTACGTTGGTCAGGTTGCATTTCCATATGAGTAAATGACAAGTGCATTAGAATTTTGTATCATAGTCATTCTGCAATGTGCCCAACTGTTATCACGGGCAAATTGCCTTTTCTCACAAGCATTAAAAGGAAAGAGCATTAAACCGGCTGCACCCGGTTGTTCCTACTGCCACGCTGCACTGGCAAAAGTAAATCCTCCTGAGAGTCTCAAATAATTGGATGAAAAGTGGATGATGTCTCTCTACATCCCTTAATGTATTCTCTCTCATGTGCTCCATCATGAAAACAATACAGAACAAATAAAACCAGCCATACAGCCACTGAGCGTATTTCAACTGCATCATCATCGCCAGTCTCCTGCTCTCACCTTATAATGTCAAAAACTTTTTTTTCAGTTCGTTAATGAAGATGAGATGAGTTTTTATGGGGAGTCATTCACCTTTAGACTGTGCCGGAGTGTTTCTGAAGCCTGCATGAGCCAACAGATCTCTGTCTTCATCGCTTGCTTGCACTCTTTCCTCTCACAACGTACACTTTATGCAAAAACAAACAGGAAGGAGAATAACTCTGCTCTGCCGATTTAAGCGCTGATGCTGTGCCGAGTCTTTTCTACGCTTTTTACTTACGAGCTGAGCGTGTGGACCTTGTACAGTAAATAAATGCAGAAATGATGGAAAACAGGAAAAATGTGATCATGAAGCTTTTATTTTCCGGGTGTTTTTCTTATTGCATTTTCTGAACGGTTTCTATTCGATGAACTCAGGGAATGAACTCATTTCATCTTATTTCTTCTTTTCACATTTCTTCTCCTCTATATTCATTTTCTTGTCCCCCTCCTCCCCTCCCCTCGTCTCGACTCCTCTATTTTCGCTGTCTGACATAGTTTTATGGAGTGAAGCCTGCTTCATGTTGCTTATTAGAGGTTAGAGTGATCGACTGGCGCCATGTCTGCCAAGCTCATCTCTAGTATATCAGGACAGATAAGATGTCTCTTGTCTTGACTAATTTAAATGGGCCCAGCTTATTTTTCACTGCGGTTCTGGTGATTAGAGATAACAAGACCGGCACCGTTCCGGCCTCTTCCTCTGGGATGGAGGAGGCAAAAGTGGAACATAAAGGATAAAATGGAGTTGTGTGCATTTTTTGGAGACACAGTACAATCCTGTAATGCACATATGTGGTGTGGTGCTATGTAACCTGTGCTGAGCAGCAGCAGGAACTGTGGCAGCTGCTGCATTAAATTTAGGATCTGGGTCTGATCAGTGGATGATACTGGACTACAGCCTATCAACTGCTCACGCAGCTACGGCAGAATCATCATCTCAGTGCAAACCTGCAATTTTGCTGTCCACCAATGTCAAGTCGGCGCGCAGCCAATCTGATTACCATCACATGGAAACCTGCAGCAGATGTGTGCTGTAACAGCGTTGCTAGGAGATCGCTTTACACCGACTGAGCCTGAGAGAACGGTTTTATCTCAACGCGGACCTCAGCTGAAGTTCATGGGGTCATCTATTAATGAGATAATGAGCTAACATGCAAACTTGCTGAAGAATTACAGAAGTTGAGGAAGGAGTTGATGAGTGAAAGAGAGCAGCTGAGAGACGTGTGTGATGATACAACCGGCAGCATTATGGCAACAACAAACCCGGTCACACGTTGCTTTCACTTAGTTTGGCCAACATTGTGTTCCAAATGCTCCTGGGTAAATAAAAATGTAATGTTAGTTTACTCTTGCAGATCCACCCTCCTAACATTTGGATGCTGAATCAACACCACAAGCAGCAACGACAGGAAACCGACACAGTAACCTTGGCATAGTTAGAAGTTATGTTACGGCTGGAGTAAAGCAGTCTGTTCTTCTTCTGTGTGTCCTTCAATCATTCTGTTGTTGGTTTTGTGTATTTGTCATTTTATTTTTCAGCCTGTTGATTCTCTACCAGTTGTATCATTTTCTTCTTACGTTGAACAGGTGCAGTCAGTTCCATCTCTCCAGTGTTTGTCATTCTCACCTTCCTTTTTTATTCTTTTATGTTGTGTTTCTCACACGGTTTGTCTTTGTGCACATTTGGATCCGTTTGTGTCGTCGACTCGTCATTTGGTTCTCCGTCCGGTCTGATAAAGCAGCACAGCTCCTTTAGCTGGAGTACACAACTCGGACCACATCGGCCTGCTGCTATCCCGACGAGCTACAACATTAATTGTGTAGGTCTTCCTTGCACTGCCAAAACAGCTGACACATTGGGGTATGGGACCTCTGGGGGTGTCCTGTAGTGTCTGGCACCGGGATGTTGGCAGGGTATTCTTTGGGTTTTGGGGTGAGGCTTGTCTTGGCGCTTAAAAATACTGACTTGGATCACGGGGGAGTTTGGATGCTGCGTCAACACCTTGGTCTCTTTGCTCCTGAGCAGTTTTTGCAGTGTGGCAGGGTTTACCATCGCCATAAAGGGATCCACGTGGTCGGTGGTATGTGTCAAAGTAACATCCACATGAATGCCAAGAGTCAGAGTTACCAATAACACCCCATCATTCTCTTCAGCTGTCTTTGCTTTAAGTGCTGTGACTGACCAATGTTTGGTGGTTGTTAATTTATTAAGTGGCTCACCACCACCACCACCCCTGTTAATGGATGTGACTTTACTGTTACGTCAAAACTTCCATTCACGCCCTGTTGCTTAAGGACGCATATAATTGTATATTTCAGACCAAAAAAGACCATTTAGAAAAATATAAAGCATGTTTGGAGCATTATTTCATAACTTGGAACTATAAGTTTTCTTCTGGAACAAAAATATTGGCTTCTTACAGAACAAAAAGTGACATAGATGTTAAGAAAAGCAAACAATTTAAGGACACATGCAGACGCACGGGACACAAAATATAAGCAATAAATAAGACAAACACTGCCAGCCTGACATATATGTTGACACGATCATGTCAGTCCAGTTGGAGAATCAGAGAAAGGAGCGTTTGTCAATAACAAACTCACGATTGGCTTGTCAATATATAAGCACTGGACACGCTGGACCAGCAGACAAAAAAAAGAGAAGCACAAAAGCTGTAACTATAGCTGAGATTTTAGCTCCATAATGATGCAGTTTAGATGCCTCCATGAATTGGCTTTCTGTAAGATCTTTAGGGGAAAACTGTAATTGAGACGGTTGTGGCGCTATGAAAGCGGGGCCATTTGACTTCCATCCTTTTGTTGTTTTCAGATGGTCGTTGGCATTTACCCAGCCCCATTACAGATGTTTTTTTTTTTTTATAAGGTATTGAGTATCATGATCATTAGCTAAATAGCTCTGTTATCGTTGTGACTTTTTAAACAGCATTTTGCAAAATCTCATTAGCCCAATATTCTCTGTGGTGTTGTAGGATAAAAACAAAGCCTCGGAATAATCGCAGTAGACAGTAGGTACACTGTAAAAACTGTCTGATCGTCTTAAAGTTGAATGACAAAAAAATCAAATTTGTTTTTCTAATTCTTCTGCACAATGTCTTGATTGAAAGCCAGCTGTTGTGTAAACTCTTGCTTTAGTTTCGTTGAGTTAGATTTTTACTTGTTTGAACTTTAACTTCCATTTCAGCATCTTGTGTGAAGCCCGTCTCAGCTCATTTTGTCAGTTTGAAGCGTCAGTTCTTCTTTAGCATGAAGAACATACAGCTGCGACTCCTCCTGTTTGAGCCGTTTTGTGCCAGAGCCGGCGCGAAGGCGACATGTGATGACGCCCCAGAGGGACTTTGTTAAAGTGCAAAAGTGTAGGGACTGAATTCATTGCTAGTCGTCATCTTGGCTCATCTGCTTTCATTATGATGAGAAGAAAACAACCATGACTTTTCTTTAGATGTATTAAACATACAAGTTTCTGATGTCTATTTTCTTCAAACTACAAATAAAGAATAGTCCAGAGGTTGGTTTTATTTATTTTTTTACTCTTAAAAATGCTTTGACGTCTGTATATATCTTATTTTTGTTTCTTTAAAAACTTGAGTGGACTCTTTCTTGGCACTACTTTCATTTAACTTCTCATTTTAAGGCAAAAAGACCTCAAGTTAAAGCTAAATTCTGAAAGTTAAATTACCTTGAAGTTTATAAAAACTTCTGTATTTACCCAAAGTTGGCGAGAAAAGATTTGTTGCTTCCACTAAACGACTGTATGATGTTTCACTGTGCACGTTCTTGGTGACTGACTCTATGCATATTTATAGGAAGACTATCTAAAACTCAAATCCGCGTAGAGCTGACACTTCAAAGAAAGAAGCAGGAAAAAAGCTCGAAAAGTCTGTTTTTTTTAAAGGAGATTTGGCAACAAGCAACAAAAATCAGTTTTTCTTTCATGTATCATTGAACACATTTTTATATAATACATCACCACTCAGTATAAATCTGCATCCTGTTTGAAAATCTCTTATTTGTTCGAAGCAGATTTGTGTTTGATTTGTTATAATTTTAAGAAATGATTCATCTTCAAATGGTGCTGCTAATCAAAAGACCAGCCCGTGTTCATCCGTGCGTGACCAGCTCAGATGCAGGTGGCGGCTTGGCTCCATGTATTGTTTGTGACCTTCCCACTGGCATGCTGGTGTGCAAAGCTCTGTGAAGTAGAAGTGTTCCTCTTTAGTGTTGCTCAGTTTACAGAGCAGAGATTGCTCGGTGTGTTTCAGCGAGGACGAAGCTGCTCATGGAGAAAATAGCCCCCTGTGAAGCACGCAACGCGGACTGACATTTTGTCCCGACGCACACTCAGAAAACGGAAAGACGCGGGCCAATCACATACACCGATGAGCCAAAACGTTATGACCACTTACAGATGAAGCGAGTAACGGCGGTTCTCGTAGTCAGCACGTTGGACGCGAGACAAATGGACAAGCGTGAGCGTTTCAGAAACTGCCAAGGCTTATAGGGCTGCTGGTCAGCAGAGGCGAATACCTACCGACAACTCAACGGAGATGTTGGAGGATGTGCTGGAACAAGCGTGATCCGCAATGGCTTTACATGAAACTCACAGGATTTAAAGGCTCTGCTGCTAACATCTTAGCGCCACAGGACGCCTTCAGGGGTCTTGTTTTGAGTCCATGCTTCAGCGATTGTCCATCCATCCATTATCTACACACCTTTTATCTTCACTAGGGTCACGGGAGGCTGGAGTCTATCCCAGCTGACTCAGGGTGAAGGCAGGGGACACCCTGGACAGGTCACCAGTCTATCACAGGGCTACACTTAGAGACAGACAACCAAGCACACTCACATTCACACCTACGGACAATTTAGAATCACCAATTAACCTCAACATGTTTTTGGATTGTGGAATGAAGCCGGGGAATCTGGAGAGATCCCACGCTGCACGGGAAGAACATGCAAACTCCACGCAGAAAGAGGCAAACCGGCGACCTTCTTGCTGTGAGGCAACAGTGCTACTGTCACCTTGCAGCCCATCTACATATACAGATAAACAAAATGACACTATTACAATGAGATTATTGTGCAGTGAATGCTTATAGAGCTGTGCTTGTGTTAGGAAAAGGAGCCAACATGCACAAGTGACCGACTACAAACATGAAGCATCGGTTCTTACAGACAGACAGTGAACAGAAAAACAGAAAACAACCTCCCGCAAATGGGTGCTATCAGGCGGTGTTTTGACTACCCGCCAAGAACATCTTGTCCTTATCTCACCCTCACATAGTTCAATAGAGGCAACGGACATTTACAGCATTAACTCACAGACTTTTTTCACAAAGATCATTGGATCATAACAGAATTATTCCAACAGCTTGTAGCCCACATATGGCTCAAGATCTACAGTCATATTAACAATTCATTCATATTTTTTTGAGCCACAAAGGAAAATCTATGACAGAGCTATATAACCCCGCATGGTATTTAAAATTACAGTCCATAATGTTGACACACACACACACAGCACTTAAATAATGCATTCTTAGAAGGCAGATTTCATGAGTCACATCCTGCGCTGGGAGAAAACTGTTTATGTTGTGTTTACTTGTAAATACATCTGCGCAGGCCGGTGGGCTATAAGCATGACTCACCTCATTGATTAGTTTGTGGTGAGACTATACATAGAAATGCATTGTACTATGACTGGAGTGTGTGTGTAGGCTTACATGTCCTGCAGAAAGGTTGTGAAGAGCTACAGATTTAGCTGACAATGAATCATTTTTCTGATGTTTTTTTTGGCGAGACCCTGCTATTGGCTCACACGCTGTGCTCACGTTTTAATGCATTTGTTGCACATGTGCAGTGCATCCTGAAGGAATTACAGAACCGAACATAGTTTGACATACACAAGTGACGTGTACGCTGAATTTTTAAAAACATGTAATGAATTAGTGAAATTAAATATATGCTTTTTATGTTACTGAATTTATTAGAAATGACAAGTAACAAAAAGTTCTTGCGCTGCATCTGTTTAATTTGCAGGCTGTAATTATCCAAAATGAAAAGATGGAATTAAAAACAAATGTACCAAAAGCGAATCTAAAAGATTACTGCTTCATAACGATGCGCTCCCTCTGTGTTGTGGAGTACAGTGTGTTTTCTTTTTTTTTACGGAAAAGATATCCGACTGTGGCCAGAAAAAAGGCCCGTTGTTTGACCTTGGGCCACCATTCTTGTCCTGTCAGCTCAAATCTCAAAGACCACTCCGGATGATGTGTCAGATCCTTGAGAATCCTTGTCCCGCTAGCAGCGCTGATTAAGAATTTAGCAAACATCAGCCCTCACAACCCGAGACACAGCTCAAAACGCCGACAGTGTGGAATGAGAGTTTCGGAGACGAGGGATAGTTTAGATTCAGGAAACACGCTCCGAGTGGAATTTTTATGTTTGGCTTTTTACTCCGCAGTTTTCACAACGAGCAGAAAGTCTACTTAAAGTTATAATCAGTCAATGCTTATGCTCGTCCCTGTCATCATTACGCTGCTCCGTCTTCATTCTCATCACCGTCACTACCTTGCGTCTGTATGATTACTGGTAAAGTACGGTGCATATAAAGCGTGCCAGTACATTTGAGCATTCAGTGATGGAAGTTGAAAAGAGGGTCTGATAGCATAATAATGCCCGACTCTTGTTGTCTTGGCAACCGGCTCAGATGTTAGCATTGATATTGGCCACTCTGTGCTGATTGTCGGTACAAACTGACTCACAAAATGACAGATTGTTAGGCAGGTATTCAGTAATTGTATGTGTGATATATTCATCATTGAGGTTCGTCCATTAGAGGCCTGCTTCCCTTTTTTTTTATTATTATTTCTGTTCTTCATCCATCTGACTCTTTCTTTCTTTCTTCCTCCTCGTTAGCTGGCGTCCTGGGACTCCACTCGTGGCCTGAACGGTAGCCTGAAGGAGAATCGGATAGAGAGCGGGATGCAGGGTGTGACGCTCAAGATCGTAACGTTGCTGGTAAGTTGTGGGAGTACGCTGAATCTATTAACACTTGGCCTGAGTAGGAAAATATGTGAGCAGGAAATCAGATACCGCAGCATGTAGGCAAATCCCATTTGTTAAATTGTTCTTCATTTCCACAGATCAAGCAGAAGTTCAAACAGCTTCAGTGTGTTTTCCACATGCAAACATGCAAACCCTCTTTTTTTTTTTTTTAACAGAAATGCTGCCTTTGCTCTGGTAAATGAAATGCAATTAATTCTACTTACACTTGGTTTCTCAATAAGCTGCTGTTAATGACGCTCAACATTTTTGTGCTGATGTTTCGCAATGAAAGCTTTCCTTTCCAGGGAAGAGGAAAAAAACTTGTGCCCACTAAACAATTAGATGGAAAAAGATGTGAAACAGAGGCGGGATAATGTAAAGAGTCTTGTTGCACCAACCAACCAGAACAAACTCCTCGTATTGTGTCAACTATACCTGGCAATAAATCTGATTCTGAAAGCAAACAGCATGAATACAAGCAGGTCAGACAAGAGAAAATGTTTTAATAAGTAATGAATACATGCAAATATAAAAGTCATGTCTCTAACAAGAGTACATAGACTAAAAGAAAAGAAATCGTACACACATCCAAGAAAACGTCAAGAAATACTCCAAAAATAAAGTCTGCACGCCGCTGTGCTCCCACAATGCTTGATGCTGTGCAACGGGTACTTTTCAGGTGCGATTTGAATTTTCAAATTTCACTCAGTGGCTTCGACATCAACACCCTGGCATTTAAGGAAATAACACTGATTAGTTCTGTACAATGGCCCTTGTCAGGAGGTCGGATGTATCGGGGCTGGAAGTGAACAGTGGGTTCTTGAAGTTGACGTGTTGGAAGCAGGAAGAATGGGCAGCGTGAGGATGTGAGTGACTTTGACGAGAGCCAGAGTGTGATGGCTGCGTCAGAGCTTTACGCACCTTCCAAAAGTGGTACAGACAACTGGTGGTCAACAGTGTTCACGATTTGGGAATTTACAGTCACCGGGTTATCTGCTCACTTTTTAAAACTTCAGAAATGTGTTGCTAATGAATGCACAATAAGGCTGGATGACAACTTTTGTATCAGTAAAGCTATTTTTTTTTCTAATATTGGATTTATGGTGACATAAAATGAGCTGAATATAATACTAGAACAGAGGGTATATCCTTTATTAGTCCCACAAGGGGGGATTTGCATCATCACAGCAGCAAAGTGACAGTAAGAAAAACAAGAGAACACAACTATATATTAAATAGGAGAGGTATATACACTATATGTACACTATAAATAAGAAAAACAGAAGAACACAAGGATACTAAGAACACAAATTTCTGAATATTTACATGAATGAGTTGCACTTAATCAGATGTTTAATGTAATAAACTATGTATATGCACTGTACAAACCAGCCCTTTAACTTCATGTATTTTGACATGTTTTATTTGCAGTTTGCTGGAAATCTTAATTTCAACACTAAGAAATCAATTTTCACTCCAGTATTACTGCCTGAGCCCTTGTGCTCATAAGTAATGCCAGGGCTGCTGAAAACTAAACACAGTCAAGTCAAACTCTGGAGTGAAACTCAAGAACAAGGTCAAACAAAGTTTCCTATTCTATTGGCACACAGTACATTTTAATCCTGTCTGGAGTTAAATACGATATAACCTCCACAATCACTTACAGCAATGCGCTGAATTTGAACATTCAGGATTAGAAAATCATCATTGAAGTGTTTTGATAAGACGGAGGCAGGCGGAGGAGGACGTTACACACTGGCTTTCTCTCCTGGAAACAGGGCTGTGATTGGACGTTCTCTTCTCCATCTAGTCAATCCAGAGCCCCGGAAGGTCATTAAAACTCAGCCGTACATTGCAGCAGCTCTCCTTAAGCTAACTTCACACATATTCCAGTCGCAAAGCCTCAGCCCTCGTCCTCTCCCTCACTCCTCCTCCCCCTCTGTCCATTTTTCCCTCTTCTTCACACATGATTTACCTGCACCATATTTATTCACATAAGTTCTGCTCAGCTCTTTCCTGGCAGTGTCACTTAATCAAGTCATTTGCCCCTGCCCACTTTAACGCCCTCCCGCTCTTCCCTGTCCCTCTCCCCCCGTCTCCCCCCGTCTCCCTCAGCTTTCTTTACTCCACCTTCAACCCATTCGGTTCTGCCCTGACACTTTCAACCCATAAAGGAGACCCTGCGGGTGGGCACAATAAATTTAAAATGGCAATTTCCACGTTGATGAACCGTGGCAGTTGCCATGGCGCCATGTGTTACGGGTCAAGAGTTGCTAAGGAAACTATTTTATTAAGATGAAGCTTAACTTACATCAGCCAGAAGCTCTTCATAAAGGTGTCGCCCCGCCGTTCTTAAGATGACTGAATGTGTCCTTGCTTTTGGTTCCGATGTGGCCCCGAGGTGATTTTGGTGCATCTTGAAAAATGTTTGACACACTCTGCTATTGTCAAAGTTTGAGTCTGAATCTTAGCCTTGAGGATAAAATTGACACGCGTTTTTCAGTGTCGTCGTTATGAGAGCAATCTGAAAACTCAACATTAATTCAAACAGGAGGAACCTTTCGTGATGGTGGCGGAAAACATTCTGGGCCAACCCAAGAGGTACAAGGGCTTCTCGATCGATGTGCTGGACGCCCTCGCGAAGATTCTCGGCTTCAAGTACGACATCTACCAAGTCGGAGATGGGAAGTATGGCTCAGCGCTCCCTAATGGTTCCTGGAACGGTATGATTGGAGAACTTATTGGCAAGGTTAGTGCGCTCTCTTTACATCTCAGTCAATCAATGTCCAAATTTCAGTCCAAATATTATTTTTCGTCTGGGAATCAGGCCATAGCGTCTCATTTTGAAATGGGAGCCCCATTATAAAGCTCAGGAAAGTGGAAGAGATCAAGCAAACAAGCCAGAAGCCTCAATCTGCAAATCATTCTTCCAGTGGGTGGCATCCCAGTTCGACTCAAGTGGGTCTGATTTCTGCTTTTTGAAGGGATACTTGACAAAAAGACACACATGTTGTGCATTACTTAAATAAATATTATATATATACACACACTTTCAAATACTAAATCTGCAGTAGTTACTTCATAATCAAACTCATGTTCCTGCTAACAGTTTGAGACAGTTTATAACTGTGCAGCATTCACACTGTCATCCTAAAACCTTATTATTGTTTATTGGAGCGAGCTGTGCGATAGAACAGTGACTGTGTGAAAAATGTGGTGATAAACGCGGCAATCAAAAACTAATATGACAAAACTGATGTTTTCTGTTTGGGAGAAAAGCGACTTGTCACTTGATCAAGCACATGAATTATGTTTCCTCAGACAAACCATATTATATGTGCTGATGATTGATGACACGTATTCATCAATGTAAAACAGGAAGCTAACACAAAGACTTAATTTCGACATTAGCTCGAAAGCGTTGTGGAAGTCAAACCTCCGCAAAGGCTTAATGGTGTCTGTGGATATTAGTTTTAAAGTCAACAATATCAAGTTTAAAAGGACAAAATAGTTCTTTAAAGGCAATGTTTGGTTTAGTAATGATGAAAGATTGTTGTGTCTGTGAGATTTTCTTCCTGTTGAGAGAATAAATTTGCACAGAGAAAACGTCTGAGCGAGGAGTCGGGTGATATACGTAGTTTGAATTTGAAAATGTTGACTTTTAGTGGCTCTTGAGGGGAAATTATTAGTGTTATCAATATTTTTCCTCTTTCGTTTTGGAATGAAAATGTGCACGCCGAATTTCCTTCCAATTTGGCTAAATTGGAGATGTGTGAGAGAAACATTTGCCTGCTGGTTAACAAACAAAAAAAAAAGAAGAAGAAGAAGAAGAAGCATAGCTGCTGTCATAAATGTTAATGAAATTTAAAAACCCAGCCAAAAGTTTTTAGAATGTTGTCACAGACACACAAACCAAACCTAACCTGAGGGGATATCAAGCAATCCATGCAGATGAGACCTGCTGGATTCTCTTCTGGTTTCTAACAACATACAAAAAGCGTCAAATGCGTTGTTTTAAACATGTGACTCTCCGTCCACAGCGAGCCGACTTGGCCGTGTCGGCCATCACCATCACGCCGGAGCGCGAGAGCGTGGTCGACTTCAGCAAGCGCTACTTGGACTATTCGGTGGGAGTCCTGATGCGCAAATCAGAAGAAAAGATCAACATCTTTTCTTTGCTGGCACCGTTCGACCTGGCAGTGTGGGCGTGCATTGCCGCTGCCATCCCCGTGGTGGGCATCATGATCTTCCTGCTCAGACGCATCCAGGCCGTGCGCTGCCAGAACAATACAGGAGGTCATCCGCCACCGTCTGTCTCCACTTCGCTTCAGAGCGCTATCTGGATTGTCTACGGTGCTTTTGTGCAACAAGGTGGGTGACGGAGTTTGGCAATGGCAGTATGCAAGAGCAGCTAATACAAATCACGTCTGTCATATATTAAAAATCCAAGGCTGGGTTAGAGCTTTTCATTCCAACAAATCATGCGCCAAACTCTCACTACTGAACACTTCTCTGCTTGAAGGTGCGTTCATTGATGAAGTCAGTGTCACCGTCTGCGTTTGGCCTTCGGTGGCGCACCTTTGGACGCCAAGCATCCGTCATGGAGTTCTTAAATGTGAAACCCTAAATGAAGCAGAACAAAAAGTGAAGACAAAACACTAAAAAAACGCTTCAAGGGATTAAGGACAAAGGACCGAAATAAAAAAAAAAAACGTTCAATCAAGTGAAAAACTCGTGGATGTCACTACACAGCACATGCTGACTCAGTAGTGAGTCAGTTTGAGGCACAACGCCCACCTTAGCATTTTCTAAAGGTGCCCTTCTCAAGGAGAACTTCCCATCTTTAGGTCTGGTGGAGATCCAGGTATGTTCGTTTTGGATAAATGACTACTTCAGCAACTGATGTTAAAGCCTGAACCGCATCTATCAAAGTCTGGCACGCTGCCTGTGAGCCTTTTTTAACCCAACACCCACTATACTTCAACAGAGGCTAAATTCATGTCTTTTCGCTGCCTTTCTTTTATTCTCCTCGTTTCTGGCTCACGTTCCAACATTGCCACTTTTTGTTTCAGTCAAATGGATTGCATTTTTATTTTTTTTTTTAAACTTAGGGGATGACGTAGGTCACTTTGATATGGATCAGACTGCTGATGCATGGTGCGCTTTTGTCAGAGTGCACAATCTTGGCAACCGTATTCCTCCGATGATTTCATAATGATATGCCAACACTTGGCCGGCTTTTGTTGTGTGTTCAGTGCGGGATGAACTATTCACCCTCCGAGACACGCCTACTTTTATCACCACCTTTCTCAAACGTGGACCGCCCTTTGTTCCACAAGGAGGTCAGGTAGAGGTAGGAAATAATCTGGAAGTGTCTGGCAGAACTGATGGAAAAGAACACTTTTTCCTTATGATTAAAAGGGTTTAATCAATTTGTTTCAAAGATGAAAGAGACTGCACCACAGTGGCCCAGTGCAGTAGATCCGGTAAAGTTTCAAGATGCACATTTCACATTCAGTGACCTTAAGAAATCAGTCAAAGCCATATGTAATAAAAATGACTGATGCCGGAGTGCTACGCGTCTGACAAGGCCTTCAGTTTTTTTTCCCCCCCAAACTGTCCTAAGGGTGCCGCCGTGTTGATTGTGACACTTTCAGACAAATATGTTTTCATTACATTTCATATTCCTAAATCTTTTAGATGACAGTTCTATGGCTTTACTCTTCAAAATTGGAATGCTTGCTGACATTTTTCTCAGGCACCTCATAAGCTGTTTTGGGATTTTTTTTTTGTTTTTTGCAGAGAACGAGTTCGTATGACAGAGAAGAAGTGAAGATAGCAAAGCTAATGTGATGAACCAGTCTTTTAACCTCAAAGAAAACAAGGGAAAGCAAGGATTACAGATGTGGGAGAAAAAGAGACACGAAAGAATGAATTTTAATAAGAAGTTCGTTCTTTTTTGGGACCATTTGGGACGTGTAATAGAATAGAAAAGTATGCAAGTAACATTTCAGTAACGTTTGAACGCACAAAGCTCTTGGGAGAATGAAAGATTAAAACTTAAAGTAATTATACAGAATCTTCACTTGCTGCAGTGGCGCATGCAAATAGGAACACTATCTAAAAAAATAAAAAACTACTCGCAACTACAGAAAATAATCCAAGTACTTCAAACAGAGAAGTATTGGGATAAAAAAAGCTTTTATTTTCTTGCCTCTCTGGTGATATAAAAACTAGTTGAAACAATAAAAATGGGTTACAAGGCCCTGTTAGTACCATGTCTCCACACTCCAGCAGCATTACAGTGCACTTCCTACATCACATGCAACTTAAAGCGAGCCTCCCCTCGGTGTAGCTGCACCAGCCTGTGTGGATCGGTTCAAGTCGGTCTGCAGGAAATTAATCTGCCACCATTTTCGCACAGCAGTGTTTCATGTTTTAGCTTCTGAGGATTTCGTGCTTTCTGTGTCGTACAGGAAAGTAAAACTGTCGACTAAGTGAAACATGCAAATGCATCGCCCTGAGCTCGGGTGTTTTTCCTACTCTCACAGCAAACAATCAAGTAATTGAGAATATAACTGTCAGATAAATTGATAATGAAAGTAATCCCCACTCCTAATGTGTTGCCGTTCAACAGATTGTAAAGGTAATGATGTGTGCCTCTGTGTGCAGTCTTTCAATCCTGTGTGTGTGTGTGTTTCCGCCGCAGGCAGCGACTCCATCCTGGGATCGGTGGCTTTGCGAATCGTCATGGGCAGCTGGTGGCTGTTCACCCTCATTGTGTGCTCGTCCTACACAGCGAACCTGGCCGCCTACCTCACCGTGTCACGCATGGACAACGCCGTCCGGTGAGCCACAGTATTTTTCTGTCATGTTGTCTGAACAAAGTCAGGGGAAAGAAAATACTCAACAAACTGAACAAGTATATTTACATACCCTCGAGCACCTAAGAGGGTCTTCTTGCCTCAATTCATCAAATTCCCTTCGCCTGATCATCTTCAATTTGACAGATTTTGTTGTTGTTTTTATAGTAAGCATTAGTTTTTGAGTTAAAGATTCTTAAAGAGAGGTGGGGTCATGTTGATTTTTGCATCGTTTTCTTAGCGCCAATCTGTGGAGCAATATTTAAAGTGCAATAACTTGAGAAATGATGTATTAAGAGTCCTGAAACTTTGCAGACAAACTGATACGTACATATGGTCTGTAATGGTACCACCCTGCTTTGATAGAACAGTACAAACCAGTTATATGATGGTGCAAATTTGGTCAACAAAGTTCCATGTTTTCCTGATATTCCAACAACAATAGAACCTTTATTTTTTATCCAAAGAGCCATTTTTCCCCCCTGTGATTTCCACCAATAGGAGCACATGATTTACCTAATAACATACGTATGCACAGAGACAAAATCTGACAAATATAAGACGGTCAAATGTGAACTTTTTCTAAAATTTGATGAATTGAGGTGGAATGAATCAACAGTACTTCACCAGTTGAACATTGCAGTCACCAGTAATGCTGCATTTTCCTTCCTTGGAAAAAAAACAAAACAAAACCTGGCATCTACATTACCCAGAATGCAATCCACATGCCTACTGTTTGTTCACAGATTTGGGTTTCTAATAGCAGCTGATGTAGCCTGGAGCTGCCAGCCTCAAGCAGAGATGAGTAGCAGGTCACACAGTTCTGAGAAGTTCAGGTTGTCTCACTTTACACCCTCAGACTTTTCTTTTTTTTTTTTCTTTCCCATTATAAAACTTGTAGTGTTCAGCCCCTGCAGAGCTGACACAAGTAGCATCACTTGAGGCATTAATTGGACTTCATGCAGCCACAAGGAACTCTGATGTGTGAAATCTGTGGAATTGCTATCTGAAGCTTTGGCACGTTCGCGCATCAGCCGTGAATGTATGTGTGGGTATCTCTTGAGGTGTGTCTATTATAGCAAGGTCATGCGTGAATGGAAACACATGTAGGCGTGTTTTTTTTTACACAACATGGAGTGATTTCTTGAGGTTGTTTGCATCGTATTTTTCTATATTTTAACCACAGGGGCGGCTGCTGTGTAGGTTAGCGTGGAGCGTAATCTGATGTGCGCATCTCTCGCGAGCTCCACTCTGTACAGGGTGTTTCTGTAATTTTTTGACCCACTGCCTAACAACTAGCCTGTCCTCAGTCCAAATGTTATTTGTCAGTGAATCCAATTTGGTGTGCTGTCCCCAAAGAACGGGCAGAGAGGCATTTGATTGCATTGGGTCTGTCTTCTGTTGAACAAACAGCCACATGTGGACATGTGAGCAGACGGGCCGAATGCTAAGCAGCACACAGCTCACCTTGTCTGCATGAGCGTGTGTGTTCGTTTGAAACGGTAATTACAAGGATTCTAGCACATTTGGCACCGTTTATAGCGGAGAACCCAATCGCAAACCATTCCATTTTGGAGTTAATGGCAAGAGGGAAGTATATTGCGACCATTTTTTTTTTTTTCCAAGTGGAACAATCAAAACACAGACATCATCTGCTGTGTTAAGTAGTAACTACTTCATCAAAGTAATCTGTCCGGGATCTTCCGTTATGCTTATGTAAACTGACAGTGTGGAACATCGAAACAGATTTTAAGCAATAAGACCTGAGACACTTGATGATGAATCAAAGGCTCAAATGCCAAATGCTAGGAATGAAATGTTTACACATTGAAATAACACTTGATGTTTGTCAGGAGAATGTGAGAGAAAATGTTTCGTTGGTTTCCTGGAATGCATGAGTCGCTTGTTAAATGTCCCAGCATCAGGCCTAATTTAGCAGAACTGTGTTCAAAGTGACTATAATCTGTGATTTGCTCGTAGGTTTAGGAAATCTACACCCTCATGCGGAACTAAGATAAACAACAGAATGAGAAATTTAGGATGGGTTAATTGACATTTTTTAGGAAAACATTTCTTTTCTTTTTTAAATCTGTATACTTTATATCCTGGGGTACATCTGTCTGGCAAAGTGTGGAGAAGTGATTCCTTCCCCTCCAACAAAGACTGATTTCCATCCATCCATTATCTATACACCGCTTAATCCTCACTAGGGTCATGGAGGGCTGGAGTCTATCCCAGCTGACTCAGGGTGAAGGCAGGGGACACCCTGGACAGGTCACCAGTCTATCACAGGGCTACACTTAGAGACAGACAACCAAGCACACTCACATTCACACCTACAGACAATTTAGAATCACCAATTAACCTCAACATGTTTTTGGACTGTGTAGGAACCCACGCTGCACGGGGAGAACATGCAAACTCCACGCAGAAAGATCCCAGGTGTCCTCACTAGGACACGAACCGGCGACCTTCTTGCTGCGAGGCAACAGTGCTAACCACTGAGCCACCTTGCAGCCCAAAGATTGATTTCCTATTCCAAAATCAATGTTTATCTAAACCAAATACCACATCTCTCTCTTCTCTGTATTAGCCTGTAAATATTATAAATAATACTTTTTTATAAAGTGAGCTAATGCAGTAATTAAAACCTTCTAAACATAAAAAGCATCTTGCTGCCTTTGCATCAGTAACACAGATTAACTTTAAGGTCACGCACAACACAAATGCAAGTTTTTTTGCACTACTGTACAACACCTAATGCTGCTGTGACTTTGTTCATTGTTCTGGTACACATACTGTTGGCTGGCTCCGGAAAGAAAGGCATCTCTATTGAGAACAGACTGCGTACATTTTTTTATTTGCACTGTCAAGGAGACAGCAGTCCAGAGGTTGGCAAAGGGGATGGGAATAAGCTCTCACAGACAAGGGCTGCAAACTTAATTGTGTGAAACGCGCTGCAAGAATGTTGGGAGAAAGAATGGAAATTCTTCTTAAATGAGATTCTCAATGTTATTCTATTCAGGGCGGAAAAGTTGTAAAAGCTGCACAAAAGTAGGCAGAGAGCGCTAAGAGCCTTACAATCGCTCTGTCACAATAGTTAATTTACTCATAGATAATGAGCGACCTTGTCGTTTATGCTAGCAGCTGTTGTGCAGTTAAAAAAAATCCCGGGTCTTATCGTGTCACCATTGCTGTTGTTCCTCAGTAGTATTTTCTACAACTAAGCAACCAACCAGCTGCTTTGTGTTTACACCAGCACCTGCTCATCCAGTGTACAGAGATTGTTCCTGAGCTAAAATGGTTGTCTTACAAGAAATAGATTTAAAAATGCTGGTTCACAATGAAAACATATGATTGTGGATTCATCTTCTCACATGTACTGTACCTGGAAGGAGTTTCATCATCCATCCATCCATCCATCATCTATACACCGCTTAATCCTCACTAGGGTCGCGGGGGGGGCTGGAGTCTATCCCAGCCGACTTAGGGCGAAGGCAGGGAACATCCTGGACAGGTACCAGTCTATCACAGGGCTACACTTAGAGACAGACAACCAAGCACACTCACATTCACACCTACGGACAATTTAGAATCACCAATTAAGAGTTTCGTGATTTAAACCCCATTTGCTCAAACCTGAGAACCTCGTCAGTAACCGCAATGTGTCATTTATATGCAGATGACACCAGTTTTTATTTTATATAGTGACCAAACTCTACTAATGCTTTGAGGCGCCTCACAGGCTCAAAGGCTGAATACCTCAATGTGTGCATTTGTGAAATGTCCTCCCTGTTTTTGTAGTTCGTCCTCCAACATAAATCCAATGTCCAGGCCTTGGACTCGGTGTGATTTGAATTATAAAAATCAGATGGATTGAGATGCAGTCCAGCTCCCTTCATCTGAAAAACATTAAAAGTCTAGATGTTGTTATGATTCTCGGCGAAATGAACTTTCTTCCACAAGTGACTTATAGACACTGGGATACTGCCAAAAAGCAGCAGCAGCAGCAGCTTGGGTTTTTAGTGCCAGGAAGAGAGAGTGTGTAATACCTTCATTTTAGATATTGCATTTTCGCGTGTCTGCCTCTGCGGATTTCTAAATGCGTGTGCATGATACGTTATTGTGGTATAATGGGAACAGTAAACAACGGCATGGTTAGTTAAGCCACCATTTGCATATTACAAAATGTATTTAAACACTACATGGCTTTTCTCCTTTTGTTTACTGTGTGAAAATAAGCTTCTACAAAACTCCTCCGCCTGCAGAGTTTATTTTGTTTTTTATTGCCACTACACTGCAATGTACAGCTAATCTTATGTTCTTGGGTGTGAGAGAGTGCAAAAGTGATAGCATCAGATTAATTTGTATGTCCTCCAGGATGATGAATACTGATTCTTTTGTTTTTTTTGTTGTTGTTGTTGTTTTTCTTTTATTTCTTACAGTTTTGGCCACTTTTGCATTAAGGAAGCTAAATATAACCACAACTAATCATGCAGCCAAACATTTAGTGTCTCGCATTCCAACAAAAACAGCCTATTTGTCACATTAACTCATGCATAATATGAACAGAAGAATATTTTATTTTTCTCCGTGCATATGTTTCTGTAGCAGTGCATGGCAGGCAGGAAAAGAAAGGACGGTTCGTTTTGTGCTTCTTTCCATCTTGGTTCAGCCATTATGGGTAATGGACAGAGAGCTGGGTTGTATTGATCGCAAATCAAAGAGTGTGTTCCACTGCCTTGATCAGGAAGGAAAAGGAGCTTAAAAATGTGTGACAGATGTCCTCAGCACATATGCATAAACTACTTCAAATAATCAGAAATTATTACTTGTTAGCGGTTTGGTTTCACCGTATCTTTGATTTTTAGTCCGTGCCACCATCTGTCTATTGTTGTTCATATTTGTTCTTAAAATAATGAGTCTTTTAACTATTTATTTTATTGATTCTCTTCACTCCAGCTGGTGCATCTAAATATTTATTTCACTGATTTAGCTAAAGACCATATTTCTGTAGGTCACAGTGTTTATGGAGCTACATGAAACTAAAGTAGTTTAAGCTGGAGACCATGAAACAACATATTTTTTACATCTCTTTCTCTCTCACTTGCTTTTTTTTTGCCCACCAAAAAAACCCACTACCAAACCATATAGGCATCTAATTTAATGGTTGAATTAGTCCTGCGTTATAATCTCAAGATAAGCTTTTTGATTGTCTTACTTTGAAGAGAATTGGCGAGAAGACAAGATATACAAATATTCTGGGGTTGTTCTGCTGTGTTCATTTTCTAAAGGAACGTAGCAAATGCAAAAAAAGGTGGCATGTCAAGCATATCAACCCCCAGTGCCTGAGAAGAAAGTAGGTAATATTCTTGATAATGACTTTTTCAGATTACATTATAAGCAAACTCACATTACGAGGACGCCGGCATTTAGCAAATATGATACTGTACAAAATTGGCAATAATCTTTACATAGAAAATGCAGCTGCTGCAAGGAGCCTTTTTCTTTTTCCTTATTGGCTGCACAGCATCTGTATAATGGGCTTTTCAATCAGGAGAGGCATGTTTCCAGATCGAAAGTACTGATCATAAATACTAGAAAAGAGTTTGGTGCAGACTCTACTTGCAGTTAATGGCCAATCATTGGGCTGAACCCTATAATCGGTCAGGGACGCGAAAACCCCCAACCTGGTCATCATTAGTCTGCATCAGACTGGAGCCGTGGTGCTGGTAATGCCGGGGAAAGTGATGGTATCGACACCAGAAGCAGCAGGCAGCGCGCTACAGGTGCAGCTAATTTAGTTGATAAAGAGTATGCTGATTAGCGATTTGCTCCAATGTGCATTAGAGAGGGAGGTAATGTTTTAGGCCCACTGATTGGTTGGAGCAAACCAGGAGGGAGTTAAATCTTGAATTTTAAATAGAGGGAAAACTCTTGTATATGAAGGGATACAAGCCAAGAGGCTTATGTGGAGTAATGAATGGAAGTGAAGCAGAGTGCCGGTAGCAGCTTGAATCAGCGTATACCACGGTGTCCTTTCTGATTCTTCTGCACGTGGGCGGAGAAATTAGAAATGTTCAGCTCACATGTACACAGTAATATCACAAGTTCTCTTTATTAGTGATTAACAGCTTTTACAAACCAGAACTGTGTGTGTGTACTAATGGAAGATTATATCCTCATTACCAACAGTTTAGAATGAAGCCTGAATTTGTTGTGACACTCACACAAGTTTAATCCGTCGCAGCAGAAGTCGATCATTTCATAGTTTTACTGTCAAGTGCATATTTTTTTTTGAATTCATACTGCAAGTGTTTCCTAAGTCGGTGATTTGTTGCATCACATCTCCCCAAAAACAACAGTTGTGATCGTGCAAGCTGACATACTGTAAGCAGTAGAAGCTTTGTTGGCAGCAAATATGTACAACGGGGCATTCATGTGAAAAAAATAAATGATGCAATGAGACCATGACGCACTATTTTTCATTCTATTGTCAAACTGATGCTGTGATAAGTTAGGAGATTTTAGTGCGTCGAAAAAAGTGTGTTGCCCTGCTGTAAAATGTTTAAATTGGTTCCATAAATGGGTCCATAGAGT
>NW_007578096.1:0-12717 GCF_000690725.1 Stegastes partitus | reverse complement strand
CTGGTCACTACCTGTTTGAACTGTTGCCATCTGGCAGAAGGTGCAGAAAACAAGGACAAGTAGATTCAGAAACAGCTTCTACTCCACAGCAATAAGCACACTCAATAAATTCTAAGACATGCTGCTAAGTGCATTAAGGCATCGTGCAATTAGGAGATGGATGTGTGGGCGTGTGTTTGCATGTCTGTAATTACTTATTTATTTATATATATATTTATTTCTTTAACTACTCTTTTACAATTTTTATAGTCTCTAGTTTTATATTGACATGAAAGTTGCACTGTTGGTTTGGCACTTTTTTGGCACAATGACAATAAAGATTCTATTCTATTCTATTGAACCCCAAGAAAGAATATGTGTTGGTATTCATTACAGACTTTTATACTCTGCTAAATACATTTTCTGACAAATGTCCCTCTTTTTATATTTAAAAAAATCTTTATAATAAATAAAAAACAACACCTGTCACCTAAACCAAATGGCCTGGGGGTCCAAAAGACCCAAAAAGTCCTGAATAGGGTTCAAATATTTCTTGACACATGTTAAGTCAAAACCTTTTCGAATCAGGATTTACTTTCTTTTCCTTTAACCACACTTCATTTGCTCATGTGCCCATCCTACAGGTCGTTCCAGGACCTGTCCAAGCAGGTCGACCTGGCTTATGGGACGGTGAGGGACTCGGCTGTGTACGAGTATTTTCGGGCCAAAGGCACCAACCCTCTGGAGCAGGACAGCACATTCGCTGAGCTCTGGAAGATCATCAACAAGAACAACGGCTTCGAGAACTCTGTCTCCAACCCATCGGAGGGCATCAAGAAGGTGAGGGTTTTTATTTTTTTTTGCTGTTTTGCTCACAAAGAAAACCCTCAAGTTGCTTTTCCAGGAGACACTGGACAACCAAAATATAACTCAAGTCAATTAAACCAACTGGTCCGTTATCTGTAGGAATTAATTTCAGCTCAGTCTCATAAAGTAAAATATGTATTCAGCTATTTTTTTTTTTCACAAGAAGCCGACAATGAACAGAGGGCTTTGTCTTCCAAAAATTCTAAATACTTGTAAAGTAATTATATGAAAACCATATCTCCAGCTCAGGGAGAGATTATTACTGCAAAATTTAAAGTTCAGCCTTGAGGATAATTAACTGTAGTTTTTTTTATTATTATTATATTCTTTTCTTTTTTTTTTTGCTCTCAAAACAAACAGAGTTAGTTGAATTATTTCCACGCCTGCTTCACAGAGGCATGTGAGTAAAGTGATATTTTTAATCTAATGAATTGTGAGGTTTTTCTAATTATGTGAATGTGTGTGTGTGTGTGCGCCGCTAAATTAATATTTTGTGCGTTTGTTGTCTCTTCCCTTAACACAAACAAACAAATAGCAGACTAAACAATAATCCATAATTAGACAAATTACCGCAGAGACGAGACATATGCACTTGTCATTAAACAGCTTTATTATTTGAGCAGCTAATTGCTTTGAGTGAAGTCAAGCCAGTTGGCAATGCGCGGATACATACATCAAAGAAAAACTCTTCTCGGTTAAAACTCTAAACATATTTGATGAGAAGAAGCAATTTTGTTCTGCGTCCGTACATTGCTCTTCTCTAACAAACAGACCAGACAAACAAATCATTCTGGAGTTTGATAGGAGCGTCTCCAGCATGCGGTTAATAAAGGTAAGCGAACCTCATCGCTGTGGTCCTGATGAGATGTGAGATAAAACACCTCATTCTCAACTCTGGAAGATGTCAGGGCACCACAGGGGGTGAAAAGCCTGAGAAACTACCAAAAACTAAATAAAAATCCAGAAGGGTTTTGGATAGAATTCAGCCGTGGATGCTCTACATATTCTACACAGCGTGCCCTTCAGGCTTGAGCATACGATCGCATCTCTGACAATATGCTCCGAGCCAAGGAATGCAAAAGTAGAAAAGAACATTAGAATACACCATTTCTATCATTTTAGTGAAGAAATCCAATGTGCTTGCTGTTCGGTATTTACCCTGAGTGGGCAAAACACTTGTGCCAATTTCTGTGCAAATATTTAGCTCTGCTGTTTGGTCGACTCTTTGCTTTTTCCCAGTGAAAGAGCTTTTTTGTGTATTATTCCACCAACACAGGGCTGCGGGTTGAAGAAGTAGAAATTTGAGGGCAAAATGTTGCTTTTCTAATTGAACTAATGGAAATGGCAAGAGGATGTAACAGCAGTTTGTAATTGAACAACATGACATTTGACATTTTCAGAAACAATACTTCAGGAAGAGATGTAAAATCTGTGTTAATCAATGGGATTTTTATATCCTCGAGTAGATAAATAACATTTTAAGTGGATAATAGTAAAGAAACAGTCTGTCTCTGATGAGAGAAACAAGACTGAAATCTGCTTCCTAAAGGTTTCTCAGCTAAACTAGTCCTTGAACCAATAGTTATCATGTGTGCCCGTTTTGGTTTTTTTTGGGTATCACACAAACTTTTCCATTTCCAGGCAAAGCGGGAGTCGTACGCCTTTCTGTGGGACATGGCGGTGGTCGAGTACGCTGCTCTGACAGACGATGACTGCACGCTGACTATAGCAGGGAACAGCATGAGCACCAGAGGCTATGGCATGGCCCTGCAGCACGGCAGTCCTTACAGAGACCTCTTCTCTCAGAAGTACGTATATCAGTTTATATGATATATAAAACATCAATCACCATGCACTAATTGTAGCTTTGATGGTAAATGAACCAAAGTATATCTCCTGATACTGGTTTCATCCAAGCTTTAACTCAATATTTTTACTCACCACATCATCCTGAGATCTGAGAAACTGCAACATTGCTACTTAAAACAACTAGTGCAAGTACAGTAGTTCCATCCATCCATCCATCCATCCATCCATTATCTGTACACCGCTTAATCCTCACTTGGGTCGCGGGGGGACTGGAGTCTATCCCAGCTGACTCACCTGGACAGGTCACCAGTCTGTCACAGGGCTACACTTAGAGACAGACAACCAAGCACACTCACATTCACACCTACGGACAATTTAGAATAACCAGTTAACCTCAATGTGTTTTGGAGCTGTGGGAGGAAGCCGGAGAACCCAGAGAGAACCCATGCTGCACGGGGAGAACATGTAAACTCCACGCAGACAGATCTCAGGTGTCCTCACCGGGGCACTGTGAGGCGACGATGCTAACCACTGATCCACCTTGCAGCCCTCACAGAATGGCTTTGTGTTGCAGACAGTTGTAATATTCATAGTTTGCGCTTTTTTTCTTGTCCAAACACGTTTAACCAACCTTAAGGTTTGTTTATAAAGTGTATAATCATCTGGATGCTCATATTTCTGCACCTATTTTTTTAGCAATCTACTATGTTTCCTGATCTCAGAAATTGATGAAAAACACAATATAAATATTGTAATAAATCTTAGTTTTTCTTCTTGCAGTGATGCTGAATGACATCTGGAGTTATTCTTACATTTCAATATTTGCAACTGGAACATTTTTTGACAAGAGGAAAGTTGATAAGCGCACGCTTCATACTTCTAGTGCCCTTTGCTTGCACTTAATCACTTTTTCCACAGAGACGACACAGTAATACTTTGCTCTCAACACTTGCAGCACAGTCTTACAATTTTAAATCGCAACAGCACAGTCTATTCTCCATGTAAAATATAAAATTCTCGACAAGCACCTGCAAAGGGAGGACTGATCGCTCTGTAAACCGCAAACAGTGTCTCGATGAAGGATGCCGGATGGCTTGCAGGAGAAAGAAATGGTGAATATTTGAAAACAACTGGAGCTTGTCAGCGCTCACGAGTATAAAAGTGTAAAAAAAAGGACTTTGGCAGCCGTGCATACATACTGCATATCTGATCCGACCTTTCTTTTTGCATTTCGGAATAAATGTGCAGGCTCGGGCGCAAACAAATGTGTGCCATTCACTGTTGAACAGGTTGAATAACGACTGTGTAGAAAGCTAACTGCTCCAGTGGGACACGCCGACTGTCTGCATTCAGCTGTCATCATTTTCCTCCGCTACATCCATCCATTGCTCCCTGCTCTCTCTTCCTCGCTAACTAATGGGCTGACTGTAGTATTTGATCATCTTTGCTTCCACGCTCAAACAATTTGATATGAAACTGATTACTCTTGAAGTTGTGATTGTTTCTCTTTGCCTTGTTTTCATAGAACTGGTCTTTTAGGTTTTGTTTACCATCAATCAGCATGACGTCCCGCACTCCGCTGCTGTAAACTAAAAACTGCAGTGTTTAATAGCATTTTACCCTCTGTGGGGCTTTAATGAGCTACAGTCGGTGCTAATACAGTACATTAAGAGTGCATTTTCTTTTTCATTAGTTTTAGTTCATGAGCTACACAGTATTGTTATTTAATTGTTACATGATAACAGTGCGGTGATCAGTCAGGGCCGTCAGACGCTGAATTTTATTTTCCGCTCATGCTTGTCTATGCATAACATTTAATTTTCAACTCCCTGCTGTCTTTGTAATGTTCTTAGACATGTATTTAATCTGTAGCAATACTGTTGAAAGGTTGTCCCGTGATGCAAGGTTTGACATGAAACTTTGCTTAGTCTTACCTGAGTCCTCCGACGAAGGTAACTGGACGTCTTCTGGATTCTTTAAGACATTTCATCTCTCATCTAAGAGGCTTCATCAGTTCTAAAGACTGGTAGAGCTCTTCCACACACATGGGTCAAGGCTTGTCTGGGAAGTTAATCAAGTTATAAGGGAGATAGACTGGCGACCTGTTCAGGGTGTCCGCTGCCTTCGCCCTAAGTCAGCTGGGATAGCCTCCAGCCCCCCGTGACCCTAGTGAGGATTAATTGATGTATAGATAAAGGATGGATGGAAGTTATAAGGTTATAAGGGATTGGTAAAACTGCCTGGAAAGGAATGTCCGAATGGAATTATAAGTGACTGGTAAGTGGAGAGGAGCTGGCTCTTCTGTGTGCCATGTGTTTGTGACGCATTTCTTTAGAACATAGATCTGTATGTACACTGCGTTATACTGTTCGTACATTATTGGGCCTGAATGTTTTATCCTGATGGTGAGCCAACTTTTAGTAAAGAGAACCGCTATCCACTGAGCTGATAAGCTCTGTGAAGACTTCTTCAACTTTGATTTCTACCCAGATATGTCATCCACACATCTTTGCTCCCTTGAAAGAAGTGTGCGCTCTGCTTTCCACTTCCTCCTTGTTGAAATTGGCCACACTGGGTGACGCTGGAGAGCCCATTGTCCAGCTGTGATTTTTCGTCCTAGAAACCTTCATTGTACTTGACATAGGTGGTAATTACACTAAGTTCAAGCAGAGGACAAATCTGATTCAGGGTAAAGCTGGTTCTATTATTTAGACAGCTGTCCTGCAGTCATTTTCTAATGGTCTTCACTGCCTCGGGTGTAGGTGAGAGGGGAGTTGACATCAGATGATACTATGGTTTCACTGGCCAGTTTCAGCTTTCGTTGATAAAATCGGTGGAATTTTGGATCTGCTATGAAGTCCTTTCAACCAGAGGTGCTAAAATGGTGTTGAGGTGTTTTACAGTGTTATAGGTGACAGAGTTAAAGCTTGTCCTTTGTGTTCATGTCCCTTTTCTGTTTGTTGTATAATTTGTTGTTGTATACATTGTGAGCAGGGCATACCTGTAAAACAGAGCTTTCTCCCAATGGCTCTCACTGTTAAAATACAAATAAAACAATAACTCTGTCAACTGTAACAACACCTTGGCCAACATCTTCGTACCTCTACTCAGAAATACTTGACATGACATCCAGAGTTACACCAATTTTGTCAACAACAAAAGAAAGTGAACCTGATCTGAAATGAAACCACTGCATCATCTGGTGCCACCTTACTTTTAACGTGTATACCTACATCATGAGGCAGTGGAGACTGTCAGTAAATTACATCTGCAAGTCAGCTCTTTAAACAGTAGAACCCACTTTCATTCTAGTCAGATGTGTAGCCCACTTCAACTGTGTCTACATCCCAACTATTTCAAGTACAATAAGTGTTCCTGGGTCAAAAACAAAGTTGTGCCGTGGGTTTGCCACGATTACGCATTGTGGCCAACCTCTACTTAAAGGAAGCGGAAAGCAGAGCACTGAGCTCGTTTACAGTAACTATACCTCGCCACAGGTCCAGATATGTAAATGAAACCTGGATCAATATTAAAACTCAAGAAGTGGAAGTCTTTATAGAGCATATCATCTCAGTAGATAGCAATATCAAGTTCACAAGAGAGGATGCTGGAGAAAACAAGCTCCTTTTTTTTTTTTTTTTGTTTGGTTGTGCTCTGCACAGCGAGGAGGTCAGTGGCGTTAACACTGAAGTTTACCAGAAACCCACACACAGAGACCAATACCTACTGCTTGACTCCCACCACCCACTGGAACATAAGCTGTGAGCTATCAGAACCTTAAACCACCAAGCTGAGAATGCCCCTACTAAGAGAAAGGGAAGTGAAAAGGGGCACACACATATTAGGAAAGCACTTAAAACCTGTGGCTACCCCAACCGGCCCTTCATTAAGTCAGCAAAGAGATGTTAAGATCAAGCAGAGAAGAAAAGCAGAACAGGCATAACAACTTTGTTAGCCTGTAAGTTTCTGAATTCCCTTCAAACACAACATCCTGATGCAATTCAAACCCGGTTAGAAAAAAAAAAAAAGGTTCACCCCATGGATAAAACATCCAAAATGAGCAATGTTATATATGAAGTCCAGTGGAGTGAGGAGCACACAGAGCTATACATAAAAGAGACTAAACAACTGAGAGACAGCTGAAGTCTCTCTGATGTCCATTCTGGGCAGAGACGACAGACAAAGAGGAATACAGGAAGCAGTCTGTGTTAAACTAGAACAGCTCTAAACAGTGAAGTGGTGTATGATACCACTTATCAGCCACTTAGATTCTTTTCCAGGCAGTTTCACCACCGTTTATATTTTGAGTTATCTACGTTTTGTATGGTTGAGAAGCCTTGAGTCATGTGGGAAGAAACACTTAGATCTTCCCCTCAGTTATTTTGAAATGTGAAGCCTGTTAGGTGAGAGGTGAAACGTCTTCAAGACCCACAAAGAAGCCGACACTTGCCTTCAACTGAAGCACTTAGTATTACCGTAACTTGGTTGACGAAGGATCTACACAGACCTACTTACTCTTTCTTCTCCACAGGATTTTGGAGCTTCAGGAAAAAGGTGACCTCGACATCCTGAAGCAGAAATGGTGGCCGAAAATAGGCCGCTGTGACCTGCAGAGCCACACTGATGCCCAGCCGGAGGGACGGGCGCTGCGTCTCCACAGCTTTGCCGGTGTTTTCTGCATCCTTGCTGCCGGGCTGCTGCTGGCCCTGCTGGTGGCTGCACTGGAGACGTGGTGGAATAGCAACCACTGCCGGCGAGAGCAGCCCAAAGAGGTGACCACTGACAACTCGTCGGGCCAGGGCCCAGGCCCAGGCCTGCTAACCCAGAACCGGGCCATGGTGGCCACCACGGGTCCCCCTGCCCCACCAAGGCCCCGGTCGAGACCCAGACCCCCGGGCCCCCCGGTCCTGCCCAGAGATGCCACTGCCACACTCTACTTTATGGATCCAGCAGGCGCTGACGCCAGCCCCGATTTAGTAGAGCTGCAGTACACCCAGTTATAATAGGTGTGCCCCTGATGATAGTCCAGACATCATGTGATCAATCTACTCATTCCTTCTCATGTTGGGAGAGAGGTTGGGGTGCTTTGATAGGGACTTCTCTGAGCCTTCTCTCTCATGCTGACACATAAAAGACCATTCGGTGCAACCAATCACAGTCACTGGTGCTCAC
Organism: Stegastes partitus; assembly: GCF_000690725.1. Taxonomy (NCBI): domain Eukaryota; kingdom Metazoa; phylum Chordata; class Actinopteri; family Pomacentridae; genus Stegastes; species Stegastes partitus. The sequence continues at coordinate 4,890 of NW_007578096.1, read as the reverse complement.
GTGAGAGAACTACAGCTGAAAAGATAACAGTAAACACGAAATTGCAAATTCAAAACCACACACTGAAATTGTACTTCTGAGTCGATAAGTGCTTCAGTTGTACAATAGCTCTCTTTAGCTAATCCATTCAAGTCTTAATGCTTTAGAGCTCTGACTTTATCTTGCTGCTGTCAACTGGGCAGCCCCTCTGCATGAGGCGTCCAGACAACTAAGGCTTGACATGGATCCCTAAACTAAAGTGTGAGCAAAAGCAGATAGTAAAGAATCTGAGCCTTGACCTGCCTGTTTGACGTGACAGTCCAACAATACTGGATGAAAAACACCCATTTAAGACCCAGTCCTGTCCCGAAAACACACAGTAACTCAAACTCCACCAATGTTAGTCTTTTTTTGGTGCATGTGAGAGTTTGAGTTACTGCTGATGATTTCTATTTCAGTCTTTGTGTGCAGCTGCTCTCATAAGAACCACATACTGCTGTCATGTGAGATTCATAGGAGACAGACATCACTGTCATTATTTATAGAATACAGGATGTGCTGGATGTGTTGACTGCAATCATGGTTGTGTGCTTTATTATTGTTTGTAGACATGTCTAGAAACTGTTTTCACCCAGAATCTATTTTTTTTTTGAGCATAAAACACTCACGCTCTGTAGGCTTGGAATGGGACTGAGAAGGGTTTATATCAGAAATAAAAAAAAAAACATAACAATGCTAGCCAGCAGCAGGAAAGTGTATGGAATAGTGAAATAAAGCGCAATATCCATACAGGCACGTTTCCAAAGCTCTGTATCCCTTACTCAATTTTTACAAAGACAGCTCAGCAACAGACCGACAAGTGGCTTACAGCAGACATGGCAGATGCAGCAGTGCAGCTCTAGGCACAATCTTTGGTTCAGCCATGCCGCCTGCAGTGACAGATAAAGGTGCTTAGGCGTTATTTCCAATACCCTTACAGGTATTTACGAATGGACACATAATACTATTGACTGTTCGGCACATGTATTGCAGATACAACTGAAACTTTTAATAACGCAGTCAAAAAAAAAAAATAACTTCCACGAAAACCTAAATTAAATCACCCCTGTCTCAGTCAAACTTGGTACGGTCCAATAAAGCAAACAAACCCGAAATAATCCCAACAATCCACAATGAAAATGACGTACAGATGGTATGAGAGCTTTCAGGTTACGACACCAGATTATGATATTATGATCACAGGATTGGCGACAGAGATACTGAACAGCAGGACTCAGAGAACCTAATCTTATCTATATAGCACAACTTGCTTCGCCTGAATCTTGAGGGGAAGTCTCACAGCTCCGTCGCAGGCTGGAAAAGGCTTGTCGACGTCTTGACTGAATCCAGCGGTGGCAGGTTTTCAGTAAATAGTGAATTAGTTTAGCTTTAAAACAGATTGTTTTGCTCACTGATAAAGCAAAAATACCAAATATTCTTCAGTTTGAGCTTTTTAAATTCCCAGTTCGATATAATTGGGTATCTTTTGACTTTTTAACTGCTTTGCCAGACAAAACAAGCAATTTAAAAGACATTTTGATGAGTAACGGTACATTTCACTTGCTAATTTTCACTAGTTCTGATGTTTTTCCAGAATAAACATTTAATACTGTTTATTTCTTTCAATAAATCCCATAATAATGTAATAAATAAAATAGTTTTGAGAAACCCAGGTTTAAACTTTTACCAGACATCTACGACAAACTTTTTAGCGACCATTCAAGCCTGCAGCACACGAGTGCTTAATACTCAAAAGATTTGGGTGTAATATCACTTTAAAATGTTTTTAGGGTCACTGGCACCATGACAGCATGAACATACAGTATGTGGGCATTATGACGGCCATGTCAAACAAAACTCTACTGCAAGTTGAGCTGAATAGTTTGATATTATGGGAAATACGCTAATTGTTTAATGAGTGAGACTTGAGAGGTGTTGATTGAACAGGTTTGCATATAAGTTCTGGGTAACGTATGGAGGAGGAGCCATCAGATGGTGCAAACCGACTCTGAGTGTGGTTGTAAACAAGATAGCGCCAAATGAACCCAACACTGACCAAGATAACGGGATATGTTATCACACCATTAGCAGTAGCATGTAAAATAATTTTAAGCTCTGTGAGTAAGCAACACAGCTGTTCCTCTCTTGTACTGAGGATTTAACCCAGAGAGTTTCATGCAGGTCCAAACTAGATGCACGACATTGTTCCGAGCCGGAACCAGTGGTGCCCAGATGACCGTTTCCCTCTTATGTCACTTCATCCAGTGTTCACCGATAAAGAAACAGCAGCATTTCCCAAAATGTCAAGCTATTCCTCCTTATTTTTCTCTGTAGTGATTAGTCGCGATTATATGTCAATGTCCGGATTCACAGGGGACCATTTTGGTTATGTATCGTTGTCTGTGATCTCCAGCAGGTGACTAAGGATTACGGTCTGCAAAGGGTTTCTGGTCCATTGACATATAATGACATAACAATGGCTTCACCAGAAGGGAGGCGGGACATATGGACAGACAGAGAGAGAGACTGGGAGGAGGCCGAGGCTCTTGACACAGGTCAGGAGAGGCCTGACATACTGTACTGGATGGTCATTGGCTGTGACAGGGCGAAGGGGGCGGGGCATGGGGCCGGGCAGGGGCAGATTGTAGCCGTTTCATCCGTCATCTCACCCCATGGTCTCTCCTGTTGTTCGCCTTTTCTGTGTGGTTTTGTCTGTGTTCCGTGTGGCTCGACTTAAATGGGTGCATGTTGATAGAACACAAGCCAAAGGCAAAGCATGGTAGCATTTGTTGGAAAAAAAAAAATGTGCGTCTGATAAACAATCATGTGCTCTTTATTTGGCTTCTCCCTTTTTACTCTCCCCCCATATATATGTTCCCCGTCATTGAAAAAACGGAAAATTTTTCAAAGATTCAATACAATTCAGATGACTTCAGTTAACCGACATTAACTAATTTGTCTTCATTTGAATTTTATTGTCTCGCAAAATCTGATTCATTGGATTTGTGCGTCCATTGGAACCTGTCTTGTTAACAGCTCTTCATGCAAGAGTCACCTCCGGCAGATTTGTGGGCACCTAATTGTGCAAAAAATTTAAACACTTCTGCATGAGGTGACGTCTTCGTTAAAGCTCATCTCAGAAACGGAGACATTACCTTTTACAACACCACGTTAAAGATTCACTGTGATGAGGCAATGTCTCGCTTTGATGTTGGCTGCTTGAAAACTCCAGTAAATTAACTTCTATATTTTGGTTTCTTGAACGAAGCTGAAATAAGCCACCGTGTTATTTTAGCATCCTTCAAAGCCACGTGAACATTATCAGATGTGTGTTAAGACTTTCTGGAGCATAATGATAGAGTAGACCGCATTGCATGTACAGAAGATAACTAGTCATGATGGTGATAATGAAAAAACCATTATAACCTGTCTTTCTCTGTCCTCTTTCACTCCCCTATCCTCATCCCATTCCTTCCTTTAACCTCTTAACCCCTTTTTGCTGTTCATTCATTTTCACTTTTATTCTTTATCACACCCCTCCCTAATTACATTCATGCTCTCCCTTCCATTAAAACCTCTATCCTCTATCCTTTATGCTGGCCTCTTTTATTCCACACACACTCTTTGGCTCTGCCTTTCTTTTCCATCTATGTCTAGGACAAAGAGGTGAACCTGGAACAGGTCCACCAACGTTTGAACAGCCTCCTGGACGAGGACTTGGCCCACAAGCAGCTGCCAGGCCAGTCTATCGAGATCTCTGCCCTGGACATTGGCAGCATGCAGCCCAGCCAGTCCCTGGAGGCCTTGTCTGTTCGGGACTACCCAGCTCATCGGGGGCCGCCGCCTCTATCTGTGACCACCTTCCTCCAGGAGGGTCATGGGGCAGGAAGGACACTGGGTGCGGCCACTGGCAGGACCTTGCCCCTGCCCCTCAGCAGTGCCACCATGCCCTCTATCCGCTGCAAACACAGGGCGCCCAACGGGGGGCTCTTCCGGCAGAGCCCAGTCAAGACACCCATGCCAATGTCCTACCAACCAGTGCCAGGAGGACCCATCCCAGAAGCCAGTGAGCCCAGCCACGGGACATCCATCTGAGCACGGCGAACATTCACAGACACTCGCGCTCAGACAGAATAGTGGAGAGCTAAACAGAGTGCTTAACAGTGTGACGAGATATAATTAAAACACTAAAAAAAAATACGAAAAAAAAAAATTAAAAAACAAAACAAAACAACAAAAAAAAAAGGATTTTTATTACCAGTGGTGGGGAGTCAGCGGGACGACACATGACAAGACACTGAGACTTTAATGTACATATTTGTAAGTACAAAGAGAGAGAGAAGCAACAATTAAAAAGTGTATTTTGAATATTCTCAACAGTTGAGTTTAAAAAACATAAAAGTATTACAAAAAAAATAATAATTAAATGACTGTTTGAATGGCTTTGTAAATTTTGTTCTAAATGAATAAAGGTGACAATTCTTTGTGGTTGTTTTCTAAGTGCCAAGTTCAAAGATGTTTTCTTTCAGATCAACATTAACTGAATGTACTGTGAGAATTCATGAAAAAGACATTTCACACTTCAGACACATTGGAAGAATTGATTTGTTTCATATGAAAAAAAAATGAAAAAGTTTTATTAAAAAAAAACAAAAAAAAGAAAACCCGCAGCCAGATGTGTGCTTTAATACATATTTAGGATATCAGTGTCATGCTGTCAGTGTGTATCTGTGACTCCGGGATCGCTGATGAGATTGTGCTTTAGAGCGCGACAGGAGGTAAATGAAAGCCTGAAATGTTTCACACTTTCTGCAGAACTACAATTACAGCAATAAATTAAGCCTCATTATTATTGCTTTCCATGTTTCCGTT
>NW_007578095.1:409117-496418 GCF_000690725.1 Stegastes partitus | reverse complement strand
CCCACATTAGAACACACACAGATCGCCCACCGAAAATCTTGTCACACAACAACATCTAACACAAAATTTCAAAAGAGATGTCCAAACATGGTAATTGGCTTAAAGTAGAGAAATAAACAAACACTGCTAAATATTTTAATATTTTAGGGTGTTGCTGACATGATTAGGGCAGGAAAAAACACACACACAGTAAAACATGCAGGGTTGTAGAGAGCTGGATGGTTTCTGTGCGAAAACCCAGCTGTGTCACTTTACACGACGGCTTGTAAAAGACGGCCATAAACAATAAATGAGGATGATGCCGTATCACCTGCATGTCAGTCAGCATAAATGTTAACATCTTCTGCCCTCGAGACCTCCGTATTAACACACGATTAGCTTTACAAGCTTGGGATGATTTCTGACAAGATGATAAAATGCCAAACACAGGAAGGAGTTAACTGTGATTAACAGTTTGAAGATTGCCGATTCTTGAATGTGCTGAAGGAAACAATCAGAAAATTAATTTAAAAAATCACCACTAAAAGAACACAAAGAGCCCAATAAATGGTGACATGAATAGTTGACTTTGCTCTATTGCTTGTCACATTGATTTCAAAAATGTGAGCTAACTGGAACCGGAAATTTGTCAATTTCTGCTTTCTCCTTTACATTGGTATTGTTGCATGGTTGCCATAGAACATTTAGATTTTTACGCTTCAAAGTTGATGTAGCAGCAGGTGAACAGCAGTGTTTTAAAGATCTCTCTGCTTGAAATCTGACCACACTGGTTAAGTTTGATGTGGTCAGACGCATGCTAAGTTTTACCTGCAGCCAAACCCAGCAGTTCCTGTAAGTCTGAGTAACTTGATTGCAAAAGAAATCAGATTAAGTGATAACCTGGTTGCTCAAAAACCTGAGTGGTCAGGTTCAAATGGGTATGAAGTACGAATATGTAGCGATAATGGCTTTTGCCTGGATTCATGTCCACAGAGTACTCTCCCCTAATATCTCATATATTTGGTGTATACTGCTAAAGCTGTGCAAACTGTAGTTACATGAACAATGAATTGTGAAAGCCTATTCATACATTAATCCCATTTTTAAGGAAATCTCAGACAGACCAGATCTGATGAGGACAGCAGGGCCATTATCTTGGAGTTGGCGCTCATCCCAAATCATTTGGTGCTAATCTCCCCAATTCATTTGGTACTAATCTCCTCAGCTGAGTCCCAACACAGGACTGTGCACCATCAGCTACCCTAAAGAGAACCAATTCAGGCAACAACTGGAGCTGTTCTCCATCCACTGCGAAGCCAGTTGTAGACAAACTCTAGAGCTAATGGACTGGTCTATCGACAGCAAAGGGCGTCACATCTCGCTGGGTACCAACTGTTTTTTTTAAAAAGTCAAGAATCTATGCGCTCAAGCAAGTTACAGCTTTAAAAGATGTGAGGGATCCTTTACCAATAAGTTCTTTGATCCTGAGGTTGGGATGGGGTCTGTGGAGCACCAGGCCTTGCCTCAAAGAAACACTAATTGGGTTTTAATGAGGTCGAGTGCCTCTGTAAGTGAAGAGCCGATATAGTTCTTTTATATTCTGATGCTGGAGCTCCTTTCCCCCATGTTCAGCAGACGCCAGCTGAAGTTATAGCTGAGAATGAATAGCGCTGGGGCTTTTTCTCTGTCTTCCTGTAATTGCTTGGGACTCAGAGGAACATGCAGTGAGAATTAGAAAAGAAATGGAAAACTGCGAATAGAATTAGTGCAGTGAGGATAACGCTCTGCGATTGTCGAACAAGGTGGAGTTAGCATTATCTGTATGTAAGTGAACCAAACACTGCTATCTGTTCTATTAACAAACGCCCATGGTTGCTCCTGAGGCAATAAGGTCATCTTTATAAAAGCGCATATACGTAGCTTTAGATGTGGAGGAATGCTGTAGTGGGAGAACAGAAACCACAACAGGAAAGATAGCACACGGCTGACAAATCCAGTTCTTTCACGAGGGAATTACAAAAGAAAATGACTCAAAGATAAAGTGTGTGTGTGTTTGTGTGAACTTGTATTACTTATGTTGTGGGGACATTAATCTGTTTACACAGTCACGTTGTGGAAACTTGCCTCCCTTTCAGGGACAAAAAAGCAAGTCTGCATTGTGTAAATCATTACACTTTAAGTTGAAGGCTTCATTGTTTATGGTAAAGGTTCGGGTCAGGCAAACAGTAGTTATGGTTAGAATTAGCAAAAGTCTCAAGGGAACAAATGTCATCGGGAAGTGATGGAAACACCACTGTGGGTTTGTGTACCTTGTAGGGGTACATCGGAGCCGTTCTGGGAGGAGCTGCCAGCTGCAGCCTTGGCACTTTTCCTTTCAGCCATAATCTGAACAGAGAGAGAGGAAAAATGAAGACAGAGGTGGAGAAAGCATAGAGTGTGAAGAACAAAATAAAAAAAAAAGAGGAGAGGGAATAAAGAGAAGACAAGAGGTGTGAGAAAAATGAGAAGAGGAAAGCAATCAGAATATGAATGGGGAAAAAAGAAGGTAATGTTGGTTGAAAACAGGCACAACAGGCTTCAAATAAGATTGTCTGACAAATAACTAAGCACCAGAAAATTAGACTTACAGCTGAAGCATACAAATATTAAAGGATTAGGCTGGCTTCATCCTATATTTTTTCTATTGATAAAAAGAAATATGTAAAAAAAAGTGAAAGTGGAAAATAATCTTAAAATAGAATAGTTTGATGGTAGTTTTTGATGTCTTTAAGGTCCTGTGTGTTTTTCTTTGTCTGACATTGCAAAAAAAAAAAAAAAAGCTAATCACCGACAGATGTCAGAGTGTAATATTCAACAAAACATTTAGCATTTAATACATTGAAAATATTTCATTTATGTTTTTCATACAAAACAACAGTGGTTATAAGGAAATAAACTGGAATTCAAAGGGTTTAAATCTTGAAAATGTGTGAATATCTGGTAGATATGATCATGACTGATGTTGGTTCAAAAAATACTTAGTGAAAGTGGAACATAGTACATAAAAATTAATGGCTTTTTTTTGTGCTGAAACATTTGTCTTTGAGGTTCTGACTGAGTTTTTTTAATCTTACACTGCTCAAAAATAATAATGTTTCAGAATCTATGTAATATCCCAGACTGCAATAAACCAAAAAAATAAAAAATAAAATAAATACTCTTTGCATTCAGTATATTGATTTTTTCCCCCATAAAAAAGCATTAGGATTATTTAAACAAACAAGCATTTAAGGGGTTAAAATCCTGACAATGAATGAATATTTGGTAGCTTTTATCCATTCAAAAAATTACTCAGTGAAGCTTGAAAATAAAAAACTGTCGGTCCATTTCTCAATCCTTCCCTGTTTTATCTATAACACTCACTGAAGGCAATGCATGTCTACCAAAGATCGAACAGATCACAGGTGTGTAGTTTTTCTAACAGAAGTAAATAGTGTATTTGTTGAGGACTATTTTCAGCCACAGATTTGGTGCACTACACTGAGTATTTAAGGCAGCAGGAGAGCGTACGTTGGATGGAATCCAAATAGATTACAGTACTCATGTCAGCCAGTGTAATGGTGTGGCCCATTGATTTGTTTTTAATAGTTTCTGGACAACAATGGAATCTTGTGGTACACTGGAATAAGCTGTATCAGGTAATACATGCTATAGGATCAGGTAATTGTTAGTTTTAGTCTTTTAATGGGATTTTTTTTTCACAGTAACAAAAATATACAACATTACTCTTTTGTCTCTCCTCTGCCAACCAGTATACCTAAAACTGTTAAAGAAGCTGTCTTTTCTCTCTATTTTCTTTTCTCCTGCTGCAGTGTACACACTCTTTAAACAGTGTTGAATATTCTGCATGGCCCCTGCACCGCACTCGCTTCCTGCTACAGATACTTGATTAATTGTAGGTGTCATTAATCAAAGTCCGTGGTGAGTCTGCAACTCTGCTCACCGGGGAACATGCAAGAAGACGCATGCACTCGCACACTCTTTCTCTCACACACACACACACACACCGAGGAGGCCCGTTCAGTTCGCTGCGCAGCTGCAAGGCTCAGGTCACCAAGTTTCTCCCCTGCAGTAAAGAGAAAACTACCACTGTGTTTAAAATAGGCAGTATGAAGGTGTGAAGGGCCACGCTCGCACACACACATACAGACACACCGATGCACATTCTTGCTTCAGTTTGGGGATACAGATAAGAAGAAATTAAAGGGGGGGGAAAAAAAACTTCTCTCTCTAAATGGGTCGACACGCCTTGAAGCGAGTAGATCTGTAGTTCCAGGTCACTGCTGGCCTGAGGACAGGCTGGTGTCTCTTTATATCCAGAGGGCTATGTCTGTCTGTGTGTGTGTGTGTTTGTGTGTCTCTGCATGTGTGAGTCTGTGTGTGTGTGTGTCTCTGTGTGTGAAAAGCCAAGGGTCTCTAAACAAGTGAACTGTGTGTGTTTAGTGTAGTCTCAGTATCCGTGCTGTAAAAAGCATCAGTGGTGTTTATGTGTTGTATATTACCACTACGCTGCACATCACTCAATGACCTTCATTATGTTAGAGGTAGAATTGGTATTCCAGTGTCACACTTGGTTTGTCTCTCAATACTTTCTGAGTCAAGGACATACAGACAGGTGGCAAATTAAAGGTAAAGCCAACATCAAGGATCTTACTAAAGTGCTGGACCACCTTTGAAGCAGCCAGAACAGCATCTTGGCTTGGATTCCCCAAGTCTCTGAACTCTACTGGAGGGATGAACATCACTCTGTCAAAATATATTACCTCATTTAGTGTTTTGATCATGGTACTGGAGACTGCTGTCTAACACATCAGTCCAAAATATTCCAAAAGGATTTATTTGGGTTTAGGATCTGATGTGAAACGCCAGAGTATATAATTAACAGACTTTTCATTCACATCAAACCGTTCAGTGACTCCTAATGCCCCGTGGACTGGGGTATTTGTCATATGCCCTTCGGGATAAAAATATTTTGTCATGGGACAAAGCTGATCACTTTTTGTATTTATTTAAAGCAACTCGTTCCTCTAAAGAGACAAATAGACCCAAACCTTGCATAACAGAGCCACCTTTAGACCTTTACAGGTCATGAATGTAACATTTCTGTTTTTAAGAAAAGGCCCAGTAATTTCATCCAACACCTGCATACTTAATTGTTTCACAGACATTACTCAAAAACGGTAAACAGATATTTTTCAGGGACTACTTTTAGTCATGCATTTTGCACAAGTTTACAGTTCCACTACATCTTGCTGGTTGACGCGGCCAATGTGGACATTTTCTTGGCAAAAAATCAGGCCCCAGAAATGGGAAATCGTTCCCACAGTTTATTTCAACTTATGCCCAGCAGTCTGGTAGGTATGGCTTGTGTGCCGGTTGCCATTTTTGAAATGTTTGGTTTGGCACAGCATGTGTTGGCAGTCTCTGCAAGCGCGTTAAAGCACCCAGTAGAGTTTTGCCAAGACCTGCTCCAGGCCCGAATGGAGCAGCCTCGGTCAAATGTAGTGCAAGAGAGGCCAAGTGGCTGTCAGCCGGAAGAGGGCGCTTGACCTTGAGGGCTTTGACTTCAGCTGGATACGAGTCGTAATGGAGCTCTTAATGTGTTCCAGTATCTGAAGCATCCCCATGACAGTACCTCACAGTATGGACAAGCTCGAAAGGATCTGAGTGTTTGATACCACTCAGATGTCTCCAAGAAAAGCAGACCTCCTCAACTGACTGTCATCAAAGTCCTGCTCCAGTCACAAGTATCACTGGTCACTGAACCAGGAATGTGGGTGAGTTCCAGTTAATGGGTCGTGCCAGTTCTTCTACTTTTAGGCCTCTGCTGAGGTCATCTGTCAGAAACCTCCAGCTGGCCCTGACTGTCGGGTTCTGAATCTATGCCACAACTGTTGTGACAAAAACACACCAGCAAGACTCCGGCCTTGACCAGACTGGCAGTAATGATGGAGTCTAATAACAGGAAACTGGGCTGATTGGCACTGGTAAACTCAGCCTGGACCACGCTGCTCATCTGGGCAACAGTGTGGCCGACACTTTAAATGAAGGAATTTGGATCGAATTGGACAGAATCTGGTGCACAGGTAGATGAAAGCTCTGTGAAGCAGCACAGAATATATGCAGTTTCTTAATGATAGGCAGACTGTCAGCATAAACTGGAGAGTAGAGAAGTGGAGGAGAAAAGTGAGCCAATATCCTTGCAGGTACTGAGGTGCAACTTAGTCATTTCAACCATGGTCTTGTTTCCATAGATACCAGATGTGAATCTTAGTCCTGTTGCTGGATGTAAATGATAAAGCCAGTGGATTGTACTGTTACTAGCTTCTTAACACAGATTTCTGAAGGTAGGGGGATGCATCTTGACAGAGCGTTGTTTACATCTCGATGCATCATTGAGACAGTCCCATAGCATGCTTGGTATCAGTTAATCACAACTATTTAATGATTCATGGTACCTCATATGTCCATTGTTTGTAATGGTGTGGTGTTTCAATGCAATAAATTCACTAGCTGTTGAGACATTTGCCTCATAATCCTATATTTTAACCTCATGGTGGCATTGAAACAAAAGTCAGGGGGAGACCAAAGTAAGTTGGAATCATTTTTGTGCAAATCCATCCAATAAAATGTTGAGATATTTCACAGTGAAACTCTGACATCCTGGTGGTACCTCAGGAAAACCTCGGGAATCGCCAAAACCTCGATAGCTCATCCTCTGGGCACTTTGCATATCTGTGGCAAATTTCATCACAATCCACACAGTTGTTATTGTTCCACTAAAAGGGTAGAGTGTCAACATCATAATGGCAATAAAAGAAAGTCAAGGGATCACCAAAGTAAGATGAGTTATGATTTGGGGAAGATGAATAGATTTAAAGTCAAACTTTTTATCAAGTTTGGAGGATCAAGCAGCCAATAGATACGTAAAAAAAACTGGACCTCTGGTTCTCACGATAAGTGTAGAGTTCAGACAGCAGTGGAGTCCTACACTCTTCAGGAGGCAATTCAAATGAGGGATTATTTGTTATCATCAAACCTCACAGCTTCATAACATCATCCAGTATGTTTACATGCCGGTATCACGCTACTACACCCATCTATCAATGTCCCTACAAGGATCCTGGTCAGCTCATAAAATCTAATTTCATCCTGCTGAAAGCATTTCTTCTGAACTGACTCTTTAATCCTCTGCTCAAGAATTAGAATCTATTAATGTGCATATGATTTTAATTGAATAAATGCAGCTGCGATTCATGTCGAGAGTTTAGACTTTGTAATTCTTTCATGACTCTGAACTGAATAGTGTCACAATTAGTGCGTTCAGATAATGAGTTTTATGGTTATGGTCAGGCTTTTGAAGCGTCGCCATGCAAAAATGATAATTTATAACACCGAGACTGAGGTCAGGACATTAAGTTGGGCTCAGGTATCACCGAAAACATTTTGCCAGTAGCAGAAAGACAAACAAGTCTCAAGACTCTGTGATTTGTACCAATGGCGACCAGTTGTGGAACTCTTGTATGTGCATGGAAGCTATTAATTGCTGGGTGATATGCTGCTGCTGTGTAGGCCCAAAAAACAATTTGTCATGTTTCTCTGGCATGTTTGCTGTCACACCAGTAATGTGCCACTATTATTTCACTGTTCTCTGTCAATTTTACTGAAGTGTGTGGTGGTTTTCCCAAACACTAAGCAGCTTCTCTCTCACTTTTTCTTTCATGTCACGTCGCGTTTATGGACCAAAATGTGTGGCCTTGCATGAACCGCAGCTCTGTATATTTTTATATCCACTAAAATCATTTGCACATTAGAAGTCATTTTTACGGTGGCTCTGTGTAGTATGCAATGTGTGCAATGTCCTTGATTTTAGATAAGATGATTGTTTTTTTTTTAAGATTGGGAGCGAGAGAGGAAATGTGAATGTGTGAATCAAGTGCTGCATTCATGGGATTCGTTGTCGTTGAGCGGGATAATGCACTGTTACTACACACACACACACACACACACAGATAAAACTCCCTGAATAAACACTGCATGTGCTCTGTAACCTGAATTTTATCTCCTCTTCTCACTGTAGGGGCTATTAAAACTTCCTTCTATCTGTCCTCTCAGATCTTACTTCTTGAGTAAATGACAGCAAAAATCTTATCAGGGCGCCGCAAACGTGTCCGCAGTCCTGGCTATTAGTTTCCTGTAACATACATGTAAGAGTATCATCTAAGTTACAGCCTTAAAAGTAGCTCTGAATAACTGCATCAGCAGAACAGAAGATTTTTTTTTTCTCTCCGTAATAGTCGCACTGATTAAGGCTTGATGGCTTGTTTCACAGCAGCAGATAAGCTCATTCATGTGGAGGCGGCGGCGCTAATGACACCCACCTTGGAGCAGATTTCGTGGAGACTTGTGGCGATGGCTGCAGCAGGAGTATCACATCGGAACACGTGGCACTTCAGCACCCTCGTGTTTTTGTCTCTGGCCACGTAGGCAAAATCCCTGAAGCGTGGACGGAAGGGAGGAATCATCGCACGTTAGTTTCTAATGCAGATGAGACAAACTCAAAAATGCACCTTCACAGCACACAAACCAAATGTTTTCTTGGTTAAAGGGGCACTAAGTAACAATCAGTAAGCAAGATTTTCCTGCCAGTAAATTTATTTTGATTTCAATTTCAGTCAACCGTGTAAGTTAAGTTTCTTTACATTTCCCAGCTGCCGTGTAACATTTATGATTATATATGAGGAAGGAAAGTTTTCAATTAACTGGTGGAGAGAAAAGATAATACAGAGGGAAAAGAGGGAGGAAAGCCAAGAAAGCAGTGGCCGGCTGTTTCTCCCATAAGAGGAGAATGTCAGCATTTACTGTACCTTGAGGTGAGTGTGTGATAAGGGAGAAGGAAGACAGATTATAGGTTATTTAGAGTTAACAACATGCAGAATCCTTGAATTAACTTCGCATTACATGGTTTTATCTTTTTGTAAATTTGCTGTAACAATATTTGTTCCATTTCATAGCACATCTTAATTCCATATTTTGCATGTGGGAGAGAAGGGTTTCATCTACTTAATGCACTCAATGGCTCCTGCTGGCTGCATTTTTGAGCAAATAGATTATAGTTGTCACCTCAAAGCCTCCCGGTATTACTCCTTGGAGAACCACTTTGGAACATTGTTGGATATTGTGATCAAACACTTCTTTAAGGCCTTCAGACGTCTCCCAAAAGGCACTCAGCTTCGGGACAATATGTAGATGTGATTGCCAATTTGTATTTTACATTTCTTTCAGCGTTTTTTTTTTTTCTTTCTTTCTTTCTTGAGTTCATGGGGCTAGAGTTAGTGTTTATATGTAGTTTCTGGGAATATCTTGATTACTTTCCATTCGCACTTCAGTGTTTGAGCACATTTTGTTCTATGTTCCTCTTATCGAGAGCTGTTCTGCTAGAGTTGCTTTTACATCTTTTCCACCTATCTGTATTTGCTGTGACTCATTGCAAACATTAAAAAAAGAGAGAGTTTGTCCTTGGACTTGTCTTCTGTTCTGAAACAAAAAAAAAAACTTTTCAATTCTCACTGTGCACCTGTTTGCATTGTCACCTGTTCGACAATGGAGGAAAAAAAAGCTACCAGGAAAAGCTGCAGGTCGCATTTCGTGCATAAGAAATAAAAGCCACGAATGACAACAAAATTATTATTACCCTATTTTGCATCATGATATATTTACCTCTTCCCAAGACATTTCTTGTTGGAGCAGTGCTCTAATTAGGTCACTCACTTATTGTGAAATTGCGACTTCATTATTTGTCTCATTTACAGGCTGCCTTAAGCTTTGCAGGCTTAGCTGCAATTCATTGTTCACCAATCAGGGTTTAAGAAGAGCATATTACTCAAAGCCCCTTTAACGTGTGACATTCCTGAACTGAAAACGGATGTTCGGCTGCAACGACACACACACACAAGCACACAGACAGTCATGCAGCCATATGCATATACGGAGGCAGATGTGTATCGCAGTGCCCAAGGAAACCACATGCCAAGAGCTTCACAGTGGTGCCACATGGCAGAGAAAAATGAGGAGATTGAGGGAAGCTCCACTGAGAAGGAAACTTTACGCAGAGTGTGGGTGGCAGATGAAAAACAGCTGCATGTGGGATATATTACACACACACTCATACACACAAACACAGACAAGATGAAAGATGCTTTTCTTCCTCATTAACAGGTGAGACAAGCTACAGAACAAAAGGTAGGAGGATGTTTTTTCCAGCCAGGACAGAAATGACGGAGTAATCAGACAACATGGAGTGAAAGGAGGGGAGTGAGGATATGAAGAGAAGCCAACTGGATGGGAGTGTCACCAGATGCATGCACACACACACACCCACACACACACACACAAATACATTGCACACACACACAAACAAACACATCGCACACTCCAAAATAACCGTGGACACAAACAGAAATATGGCAAACAAAGCTGGCATTTATCACAGTGGGGCTCTTTGTGTTTATGAGTCCATTATCTGGCCTGTCTCCTCTGCTTAATTGTGTGCTCACACACTTTGGGTCGATAATGCTCTGCGCCTGTGGCCAGGAAGGAAACCGTGATAGCACGTGCGACTGATTTTGTGTGTGTGTGGTGTCCAGTGCACTTCGTTCAGGGACATTTGAGCAGTGCGTCACCAAAGCAGCATGAGTGGCCTTGCCTCGCATACTACAAATGGTTCTTTTATGACTTCTCTTCGCTCTCTGGGGGTTCAAAATGTCATAAAGCAGCATGCAACTCTTAATAGGAAATAGCCGATGGCCAGTCTGGCTCGCTGATGATTTAACACCAGTGATTTAGACCTCTGGTAGTCGCCACCGTGCTCCCGTAAAGCGCAACAGCGACTCTGGGTGAAGCAAAGTCACTGATTTGAAGCCTGAAGTGACAGATGTGATTGCACACAGGGCTGGGAGTCCTGACATAACGATTACTGAAAACAGTGGAGGAGCAATATCACTTTTGAGCACAACACAAGGAAGCAGTTACCTTTCTCTGTGTCCCAGGAAGCAGAAGGAGTTGGGAGGGGAAGAAGGGGTTGTCGAGGTGTAAAAATGAAGAAAGAATGCAGGTGAAGGGAAGAAATGAGAAAAGAAAGATAGGATGTCATTAGAGAGGAAGAATGGGAGGATGAGTAATTTGTGTTAGGGGAAAAGATTGGAAAGAAAAACAAAAGAAAGGAGGGAGGATGAGAAGGGGAAGGCAAAGAAAAGAAACAACAACAGCAGCGTTAATACACACAACGTACTGAGCCAGGAACAAGACACAATGCTCTTTGACTTTAATCATTGTATCCTTGTGAGGTGTGTGTGTGTGTGTGCACTGGAGCTCAGCGTTGTGTACTTTTCATTTCGGCGGATTAGCATTCTGCTACATTACGACACAGGACACCTTTCCTGTGGGATGTGACTACATGATGCTACACACACATCACTCCCCCCGCCCAACTCCATCTCCTCTCTACCTTTACCTTCTTCAAAATCTCTTTCATCCATCTCTTTACTTTTGCTCTTTAATCTTCCTTTCACTTTCCTCTGCTCTCGCCATCTCTCACGCTTCTGTTTCCACGACGGGAAGAAGCCCAGAAAAGAAAGAAGATGCAACGCAGACTGATTGGTATCAACAGTGTAGCTCGTCACAGCTGCACCACATATAGCCTGTGATATTCTATTATCAGGAACACTACAAAGGAGGCACAGGCTGAATAAAGAACAGAGGGCTAATTCAAACATTGACTGCCTTTGATTCTTTGATGATCCACTTAGTGAGAGGCAGTCGAGAGGCACACACACACACACACACACCACATCATCATAACTTGAGTGTCAGAGCATCAGATCTGCTGCTCCAAACAGCCAGCACACACACTCACACAGGCCATATGGAGGCTACAACAAACACTCGTGTAAACTGCCGAGAAGCTTACACCCGCCACATGTAAATATTTCTGCACCTCTTTTAAATCGCATCTCCCTCTCAATGTGTTTCTCTATGTCTGACTTTCATTCATGATTTTTTTCCCTCCCCCTCCTACTCTATTTCCTTCTGCGCAACTTCAGCTTCCACGCTTTATTCACTGTCTGTCACTTTTTGGTGAAACTGGATGTCAGTGTCAAAAGCTGAACTCCATTTACCTCAAAACTACATGCCATTCTTCTCTCTCTAGAACTAATTTGCTTGTGAATTCCAGCCTCAAAGTGTTGCCAGCGCTTCTTTACTGATGAAAGGACCACATACAATCCAGAACAGACTTCACCTTTCAAAAAAAAAAAAGAAAATCTACACTATTGTCATGATCACACCAACCTTATTGGACTTTTACAGCCAGGCAGTCGGCTGTATCTGGAAATATGTCTTTTTCTCCCTGTTTTGGCATTTCAACGCCCCTCAGCCAGCATTTTTCACACATGGAAATTACATTTTTTTTTCTTCAAAAACAGGAAAAAGTGACATTTTGGCTTAGAATGAATTAAGCTCGGTCGGACAAAAGTCATTGGAAAAAAACAACAAAGTCATGTTTTGGTGTCTCCGGTGGATCAGTTGTTGAAAATGAAAGTACAGACGGTCACACAAAGTGGGTGTTGTCACGATGTTAGTTTTTCTGATGTCTTCTGGTAGCATTTATGAACATTATAATTATTTTGTTGTCTGACAAACAGAAACAACCAAATTTGGCTGCAGTACAACACACTGCAAGTGATGACGGAGAGCAAGCAGGGACTGAACTGACATTTAACCTGCTGAGATTCAGCAAAACAACAAAGGCAAACCTGAAGCTGTTGCCAAATCTTTTACGTAATAATAAAGTTATAAGCCCCCCATTTATCTATCTATCTATCTATCTATCTATCTATCTATCTATCTATCTATCTATCTATCTATCTATCTATCTAGAGAGGAAAAAGAAAAGTTTGCTTTGGGATCGTGGTACAGAGGGACAGACAACGTATCAATCATCAAATGACCACGTGTCATTCATCTGACGTTCAAGAGCTCTGGATGAAAGACCTTACAGATGTCAGAGGAAATTTTGGCGGGAAAGCCAACAGAGAGGATAGATAGATAAAAATCTGGAGACAGGAGAGTGATGAAGGGCAGGAGGCCAGAAAAACCTAAATGAAAAGGTGGGAGTGTAGCAGAGAGGAATGGAAACGAGATGTGAGACCCACTGGAGGCTGGACGGCGGAGGAAGAGGTGGAGAGGGAAAAAAAAAAAAAAAGGTAAAAAGGTAGGAGATGAAAGGTATGAAAGCACCAAAGCAGAGAGATGACTTAAAGCAAGACTCCCACCACTCATGTGTTCTTTTTTTTTTTTTCCCCCCTCTCTCTCTGTGCTCCACATATTTCCACAGCTCTATAAAGGATGACTGACTCACTACTACCAATCTCTCTTTGATCCTGATGGCTGTGAGGCAGGCTCGGCTGGAGAGGATGCGTACAACTCGGAGATTAAATGAGGTCACGGCTGCAGAGGTGCGCTGAACTGGGTTTGCGAGAGTCGCACAGAACCGTCAGTGTCTGCAGCTCTGACATCAGCCACCCACCATCAACAGCACCAACAGCACAGTGTGTAGTAGTAGCTGGATCTCAGCCTCGCACACTTAAACATGGCTTAGGTTTGTCATATTTAATGTCATTGATTCATCTCCATGAATCAAAGTTACATGTTTAGAAGGCTTTTTTTTTCTTTTTTTCTTTTTTACATGACATTAATCCCTTTATGTCTTAAAATACCTCAGTTCAACTCTACACTGTTGCTTCTGCTAGAATGTGCGGATCAATAAAGTCCCAACCTCTTTCTTGACTCCCCTCTCGGCTATTCGCTGCAGCTTAAGCAAACCAGCTCTCGTGAAGCTACTCTACACTACACAGTGGCAAGCTGTAATATTGGATTTTACAAACCAGAAACCGATTCTGAAGAAGAATAATGACACAGAAAGTCCCAACTCGGAGGATGACAGGTTGGTTCTTTAAGTTTGTTACATATAAAACCCTGAAAAACATCATCAGCACACTGTAGCTTCATTGTAGAAATACTCAGCTGTGATGTTGACTGCTTTTATATGCCTTTATATGTGTCTAGCACATAAATAAAACACCATATGAACATGCTAACAGGGTAAAAACCTTGGCTTTAATGCTTGAATAATTTTCACTGTCAGTTTTATGTCAAGATCCTCTGACTCTATAATGATTTTCTCATTCATTATTTCACAAACTCTAAAGACCATGTAGAAACATGAGATGCTGCTGGCAGATGCCAGTGGCAAGTATATGAAGAAATCTAGGCAGAAAATCTATAATGTAAAACATAGCAGAACTGCAGATGGTACCAGCAGAACACTGGTGGAGAGGTTGATTGCTCGTTAATTAAGCTATAGGGATTGAATATAATGGAATTTTTTTTTGAAAGGTGTGTGACCTACACATGCATTCAAACCTACAAGAGAAGAACAAACTACAAAAAAAAACCCTTAGATAGAAAATAAGGGAACTACTTGAATTATAAATCTGAACACAAAAGGCTAAATCATTTATTTTTTGTCCCACACATCTACAAAAATAAGAAAATCACAAAAAGTAGGACTGAAGCTACATCAGCAATAACTGTTCCCAAAAGTGTTGATGGATTTTCTAGCGCCTTTTCATTTTTCTATTTTTTTTTCCTACAAGCAACCGAAATGCTTAATAACGTGGCTTAAAGACAATTTCCACTGATATTAGTGCATTATTTAAATTCAAGCAGCTTTGAAAACTTTATAGTGAACAACCTCACAATGTATCTTCAGATGCTAAAATGGTGTAATAAAACTAAAGCGTGCGGCTGCTGGTGCCGTAAAAGTGGCGTTTTAAGAGGCAGTGAAAACAACACAAATGTAACTAGTCCCCAACCTGCTCTGCCGTTCTTTCTGCTGCTCTGTAGCTTCCAGTATTGCTCAGTAGAGACTCATGTCTCCTCCAAACCATCTGTCACATGCACACACAAACGCACAGAGCACCGTGGCATCACACAGACTTCACACAGACTTCAATTATCAAACAGCTTTACAGAGTGTCTGGGTAGCGCTGGCCGCTATGCTCATGCACTTACATATGCTAATTGCCCAGCCAAATGCTGATTTGAAATGTCTGAGCGAGGAAGTTGTTGTGGCTCTCCTGTCAGCAAAAAGTAGACGAGGAGGCAGTGAGAAGCAGGTGTATATAAAGTGTGTGTGTGTGTGTGTCTGTGTGAGGGGAAATATGTTATTGACTGCAACTGTACTGGTACTATTACTGACAGTGGTGTGACTTTGGCTGCAGTCCAAAGTGAACGTGGATCTGATCCAGTTTCAACTCTGAACTCTGACAGGTGTGCGACACTGAAACAGCTGGATAATGATTCAGAGGAAAGTCCTTTCATCACACTGCAAAGAGAATAACCAAACAACTGTCAGGTATACTTATGCTTAGCCACCGTGTCCTTCCAATTATTCTTTTTTCTTTTTTTTAAATCTGGGTTTTTCTGTGAGACACTTTGTTTGCTGACTTCAAAGCCTGATGCAACGCGAAATCATCCTTAGTCTGAAACGCACTCCGCAATTCTCTATGAATATTACATTCACAGCTGTAAAAATATTCATAAGAATTATTGATGCTAATAGTAAAGAGAAAGCCTCCTTTTTTAAGCGCCGAATTCGTGAGTAAACAGTTTCACTGACAGTCCTATAAATGCTTAACTCAAAATTCTTATGATGGACCATTGTAATCTGCATGTATTTTCATTAGTCCAAACTCAATAAGCAGTGCAACACACTGCTGTGAAGAAGCAGTTTTTTAAAATTGGACCCCTGAGTGCCAATAATTGTGTTTGCAGAAAACAGCAAATGTTGCTCATTACTGAAGTTAATTGTAGTTTATTGTAATGGAATGTAGAATATGGTGATAAAAAAGGGGTCATAAAACTCAAAGATAAAACCAGGAAGAAGAGGTGTAAAGCACACACTTTACAGAGGCACTAATAGGACTGAGCAGAGCTGCTGACAGAAATTGGCTTAGTTTTACTGCAGTATTGATGGTGCAACGTCAGGTATTTACAGTTGTATATAGTAGGTTCAATGTTTTATTAGCGCCCAGCCAATACTGGATTTTTCAGGTTCATCCTGATAATGACACTGAGAAAAAAAACTAAGGTTTTAAAAAAATACCACACTAATTATAATCTTCTCTTTTTTTCGATCAGTATAATAATTTTGTCATTCTCCATGCTGCTTTGAAAGAGAAAGAATTCAGATTTTGGGCAACACAACTAAAACTGACTGGACTTTACTTGACCCTCTGTTGTATCTAATGCTGAAGTATAGTTACCTACCTAAAAGAAATGTACAAAACCTGAAAATGACAGAAGAACACCACATTCAAGCAGCTCATTGAAAGTATTATCAATCTTCTTGTCTAAAAAATCCAATAAAAGCCTGTTTCCCAAAACCGCTCCTTCTTGGGTATAGTGGCACAGTGACAAAGAAACACACTGAAGAGTTCATGAAGCAGAATTTTTGGAGCTAATTTGGCACAAACCAGTAAAATCTCTTCCATCCACAGCAGCACTGCAGTGCTTTAAGCCTGTGTGACAACTGAACGGGGCAAACCCCTCTGCGACCTGGTGAATTAGTCATGGCCCACAGCCATTAGGCCTAATGCAAAATGTCTGTGCGTAATTACCTCTCTACACCGTAAACTTGTTTACAGCACCGAGATGAGCAGCAAAATGAGCACCCGAGGCCAGAGGAGGCCCCCCTCTGCATCACCGGTACCACATGACACATGCTCCCTGTTTCTGGGTGCACAAACACACACTCTTGGGCAGAAAGAGACACAATCACCGATATCGCCAGAGGCAGCGAAGAAGTAGGACAAAATCCAGTCGAAATAAAAATAAAACTGTTGTGTGCGGCGTATTAAACGGCGGCACACGATGCTGCCTGTGTGATTGGAGCAGACAGAGGATGCTCTTTGCAGCAGCAGCAGCAGCAGCTGCTACACCTCCATCTGATTCATCGCCTATACCTTTGCATTATTTCTAAGAAAACTCGCAGATTCACAATGCTGATGGTGAAAATGGTGTTCTGCTGAAAGGGAGAAACACAGGCGACCCCGGTTTATGTTGATGCAGCTTTGTGACCCAATTCTGAGCATTCATTGTGGCAAACCGGAGAGCGAGGGAGGGGCAACATGCAGAGGAAGCACACACAGTACCCATGTGTCAACACTCGTCATATTTCATTACATATTTAAGAGCAGAGATAGGTGGGTGGGCGAGATGCAAAGACACGGAGAGCGTGTGCGGGGAACGAGGGGGAGAAAGAGGGATACAGGGTGGGCGAGCGAGAGCAGGGGGAAAGATGATGTCCTGCTGTTCTCTCTGCTCTTGATCATTTATACATCACACTGCTCTGAAATGTGTGTGTGCGTGTGTGTGTGTGTGTTTTTGTACATAAGCGCCATTGCTCTCGACTCAGACAAAGCTTCAGTGAGATGTCACTTCAGTAAGACGCCCCCATTCATGTATCTAATGTGTGTGTGTGTGTGTGTGAGAGAGTGTGGGAGAGCGCAGGGATTTGGTGTCGACTTAGCGTGGAGTTATTCCAAGCTCTACTCACAGCGCAGTTTGGATCACACTGTTTGCCCGTAACCTAATTAGCTGCATGTGCCATAAATCATTAGGTTTCCTGCACATACAGTACTGGAATGAGCAGCTTCACGCTCTGTAGTGGTGAATTCTTTAAAGGGTTAGTTCGTTAAAATCACTGATTTTCTCTCCCGCTATGATGCCGATGAAACAATGTGCATGTTCTTTAGAATATCAGGAGTAAAAAGGATATTAATTCTAAATCTGCTTAATCTTGCAAGTAATTCTTTAACGCTGGGATCAGCACTAATGAAATTCCATCTACCTTTCTTGTCTTTTGCTGCAGGCACACATCTCATAGATACACTATTTAAACTATCTAAACTATGGCTAGACACCACTATAGGTAAATAAGACAATACACATTCGTAATCTTGGTGATTTTTGGTGTAAGTTCATTGGTTGTATGGATATAAATGGCAAAATACAGATTCACTGAACTGACAGAAAGTCGTCACAGATATTGATAATGAATTAATCACTGAAGTCATTTTAAAGGAAAACGCATCTGGTTTTTTGCCTTATGTGGTGGTAAACTGATATATGTTGGTTTTGGACTGATGTTTAAAAAAAACAGGAGATGTGAGGATCTTGGGTCTTAGGAAGATGATGATGGGTATTTTTTTCTTCATTTTCTGGCACTTTATATAAAACCAAAGAAAATAATCAGCAGATTAATTCACAATAAAATAAATTGACAGTTACAGATATGCAGACATTTTAAATATATTTTATTGCCATTTTTCAATTCAATAATGTTAGATTTTTTTTTCTTAAGTACGATTAATTGCTCACTCTCTGAGCCCCAGAGTCTGCTAATGGCTTTGAAAGACATGTTATCTTTTCAAAATAATCACAGAAATGACACCCTTCATCAGAGCCAGAAACCATGAAAACAAAAAGAATTGTTAATTGTTCAATTTTTCTTTAATTAATACAAATCTAAGTTTAAAATCATGATCTTTCATCAAAATCACTTTATTCTATACGTCTCACTTAAAACTTTTTCCAAAAATAGACTCTTTGCTTTAACCAGATTCTCTAAAAAAGAAGAAAAAAAAAGAAATCCTCACTCCTTAGTGCAACTGTTGAGCCATCAGTGACTCAACTGCAACCACAAATTCAGTGACTTTTTGGCTTAACTGCAGATTGTTTTTACACGGAGCAGAGAGGAGATGTGTATGAAGATGAATATAAGTAGTAAAATATATATGGGATGTAGAGTTTTTCCTTTTTTTCTTAATTATCTGATTTATCAGATGTTCAATAAAAGCTGATAAAAGCAAATTTACCACTTCATGAATGTATTCTTTTGAACATGCCCTTAAAACATATATAAAACATGAAGCACTCAGCATTAAAGGAATAAATATATTCAGCCTAAACGGTGGCTACTTGAGCTGTCTGTGGTGTGAATAAGGAGAAGCGCTACGAGCAGACCGTGACTACACAAGGATCCTGCTGTGTTCAGCCCTGTATGATCAGCGAGCATCAGCAACATCCCCTCGCATCTCTGCCCACCGCGACCAGGACCGGAGAGGGTTTTATCGGGAGGAGATTTATTGGCTGGTGGGGGCAAGGGAGGGAATCTATAGGAGGAACAGGAGGAGTAATCTGTCAGGAAGACAAGGATTACAGCAGGTGTGCCTAACAATGCTAATGTAAGAGAGAGAACGCTGGAGAGAAGGGAAATGTGAGGGAGAAGAAAAAGATGTTTTTTTAAGGTTTTTGTTCTCTTTCTGCGTGATTGTCCAACATTCATCTCTTGGTTGGAGAAAGAGGAGGGACACGGCTTCTACCGTCATAATGACCCTTTAGAGAATGAGGGTTTCTGGGAGCCTGGGTGGACATGTCCTGACAAGAGCTGAGTGTGTGTGTGTGGAGAAGTGGGAGTGATGTATTGTGGGTAAATGGAGGGCGCTGACGTGAAGGAGCGATGACTTGCAGGGAAAGAGAGAGACGTTGGTATAGGGCTCAAATCGGAGAAGGAGTGGGGAGGAAAAGGCCATCAATCACTCTGGCATCTATCGAGTGGGTCTAGGTGTTCGGGCTCGGTCCCTGTGGGCCATCAGAGGGGTCTTGCATGTTAATTAAGGCTACAGGGGCCTTGACATCAGCAAATAAGCTGCGGCTACATGGAGGCATCATGACCGCCACAAGCCAAACATGGCCCACGCAAACTCACTCCATTGACATAAATGGAGGAGATCGCGAGAGTGTGTTCTGAGTTGAAAAATTTATGATACGAGGGCTTGCGTGTCTCTCTTCTCTTCTCTTCTCTTCTCTTCTCTTCTCTTCTCTTCTCTTCTCTTCTCTTCTCTTCTCTTCTCTTCTCCATGGCGCTCCACAGAAGGTCAGTAGTGGGGGGAAAATAAAGTGAGCGCTGGAGGGGATAACCAAGAGCAGAGTCCCACTGCTGCCCACTAATGAATATGAATGAAATGTGGAATCAGTGTGTATTTGTACTCATGTGTTTGTGTGCGCATCTGCCGTTGAGCCGCTGGTGGAGAAAGGTAACATTAGTTCACTTAAATAGCAAGAAAAGCGCACAGACGGCAGGCCCTATTCTGGCGATAGCACTAAAAATGTACATCATCAGATTCTCAACAGTGTTGTCTCAATCCTAATAAGTGTCACATGCCAAGGACAAGAAAACAAGCAGCAGCGGCTCCCCTGATGTCATAAATCATTTCACTCCGGCTTTTGGTTTCTTCGCTTAGTGTTTCCCTGCTCATCCCTCATCCTACTCTTTCCCCTCCTCCTCCTCTGCTTATAGAAAGGAGAGAGGAGGGGAACTCCACATATGCATACAGTAGCATTTATCATGCACGCACACATATGTTCACCTGGGCATATATCCTCACTTAAATTTGCGTGGCAGCACAAGATGTGTATGTCAGAAAAAGTCATATTTTGGCACTGCAGAATACACACACACACACAAGCCAAGTGCACTATCAAACAGCTCCAAACAGCCATGACACACACTTTGAAACATCCCTGCAGCGCATCCAGCCCCTTTAATCCTGCCTTTCTCAATCCCTTCTTTGCTTACTTCATCTCTCTCTTTTTTCTTTCACTCCTCTGATTTTCCTTTCTTATCTGACTCCCCGAACATCTTGCTCTTGTCACAGTGACTCCCAACTGCAAACCTGCTGCCGAGAAGAAAAAAAATAAATAATAAAAAAATCCCTACACCTGATGGCTCGCCAGAGAGAGAGAGAGGAAGAAGAGAGAGGGACAAGGTACACAGCTTGAAGTCAAACACACAGCAGGAGGCTGAGAAAGTAAATGAATGACCAAATGAAGGGATGGCTAATGAATAAAAGTACTGCCAGGAGACATGTGCTGTGCCCTCTACATGATAAGAGCAGTCAGAAATCAACAGAGAAGCTGGAAACGGCGGGTGTTGGGATAGAAAGGGAGCCAGTAATGGATGACTGTAAGTAGAGGGATGGATGGATGGAGAATAGAGGAATGAATGAACTAGAAATAGGAGTACTCACACAGGCAGACATCCTCGCCCCGTTACCGACAACTAGTTTCCCTGCCTCGTTAGCTCCTTCGCCACGGTGACATTGCTACAGCCCCTTCGCCGCGGTACCCTGGGGTAAATCTCTTCCTGTCTGCTTCCTCTCTTTTCCTTCTTATCCTTTTTTTTTTTTTTTTAATCCTCTGGGGCTCCTTTTTCCCCTTCTCCTTTCCCTCTTTCCTTCCCCTCCCCCTGCTTCTCCCTCTCCCCTTCTTTCTACTACACCTTTTCTCCTCCTATCTTCCTCGGCGTTCCCCTGCTTTGCTCGCCAGGTCTGAAGAGTCTCCTGCGAGGTCCTGCTGTGTCCTGCTCAGTGCAAGCAGGGAAGCATGCCTCTCTCTTCCTCTCTCACTGGCTGCCCATCGCTCTGTTTATACCCGACTCTCCCCTCAAAAGCACTGCCACGCTTTCTTTCCTCCACTCTCCCTGTTTCTCTTGACTATGTTTGCTTCCTCCTCCTATCTTTGTCTCTGTCTTACTGAAACTGAAAAAAAAAAAAATGGGGGGAAGGCTTCCACCCGACTGTAGTGCAACGGCGGGACAAAGAGAGGGAGAAAGAAGAAGAGGCAAAGCTGTGCAGCCAATGGCACAAGAGGGAGGCAGAAAGAGCGCTGGAGACAAAGAGTGGAAATAGCACAAGAGCATTACAGACAGAAAGATGGGATGGAGAAGTGGGGGAAGACACATGCACACCAACTCATTCACCATCACACACATGCAAACAGAGTGCTCCAGATATAGACCTATGACTACATCAGTTCAAATCCACATGCAGACACGCACACATACATGCAAACATGTGCACGGGCGACCGGGATCGTGCACGCAATCAGACTTGCTGAGTGCTCCAGATATAGCTTCATGACTTCATCGAGGAGCTAACCCCTCCTCCCCCCGTCGTCCCACCCTGTTTAAGAGACAGGGGGACTCATTCATATTGAATCAAGCTGAAGGAGAGAGAAAGAACATTCAGGACGAGACTGGGAATTCTCCTTAGATAGATGGATAAAGAAAGAGACAGCAGATGGAAAGAGAGATGATGGAGAGAGTAGAGAGAAAGGGATCTTCCATGTATGCTTTTAGAAACTGCTTTGGCTGTAGCTTATGTGTTTAATTCTTGTGCCCGCCTTCTCCTTTTTCTCCCGTCTTTCTTAGTCAATTTCAGGCATTTAAAACACAATAAACAAAGACAGCTCTCTTCTTTCTATCACCACCTACCAGCTTCAATCAGTTAACAACATTACCCGTCTGACTTTAAACACACAGACATGCACACACTCATACAAAACTACTTCACCAAGAGTGGACCATCGAGGTACTGGTCATTTTAAAGAAACAAAAATTAATACATTTTCTTTTTATTTATTTATTTTTCCTCCTACAATATAACTGAGGGGTTTGGTGCCAAAGCAGGCCAAACCGCAAAAAGTCCAAAGTTGAGTTTTATGCTCTTTTAATAAGTGTTTATGGTCGACTAGTTCATGGCAGAGTGGTCCAACCAACAGCCCACAATACAACTTTGAAGTTTGGCCAATAATGGTTTTGGCATGAAAATTTAGTGTCAAACTGGGCCAAGCCACAGGAATTGCTGACCATTATATTGTGGGTGCAGGTAGTTGCCTGTGTTTGCGATTCAAGATGGCGGGCAGCGCAACCTTAAGTCCCGTGAAAACTCAACTCGTAGGTACATAAGGTGAAATAAAAACTTAATTAACCACCGCCAAGCATCTGTTTCTACCCCATGGTCCTCAAAAGTATCTCTAGTTCTTTATAATGACCCATGTAAACTCTTCTGTGCTGTTTAACAAACCTCGAATCAGTTTTTTTTCTCAACGAGCAGAAAAGGTGTTATGGTCTGCTTTGGAAGTCAGCAAAAGGAAAGGCAAAATTAAACCTGAAATAAGTCATCACAAAGTAGCTGTTTCAATCTCTGGACAGTGTTGAAATATCTTTGAATGCATATAATGACTCCTCCAACAACCATGATTGTTTTAGCAACACAAAATTTTGACCCCATTTTCCTCTAAAACTCGTAAATGTGGTTTGGCCCACTTTGGCACTAACCCCCTCAACTGCACAAATACATTTGATTTACCTTAAAGAAAGCCAAGAGGGTCATGCACTAAATAATATTAAAGAGTGTGTGGGCACTTAATTAGTGTATGTGGATTACCAAAACAATGGGTATTATTAATATACTGCTATGAGAGTCTTCATTCTACTCTTCCAAATATTAGATGTGTAAAAGTTGGGGTCTGTGCAGGTCAGTCACATTCTTCCATGCTAGAAAAGGAACCATTTATCTTTCTTTTTTTTCTGTTTCTGAAGTTGTTACAGATTTTTTAAAAAGAGAAATAACATTACATAATCAGACCAAGCAGGCCAGATGCTATAAGGAAGGTAACAGCACCACCACCAAGACTGATCTCACAGCATCAGTCCAAGACAAAATAACTACCAACAAATGTAAAAATATTGCAACACAAAAAATATTCCTGACTCAGCTATCAATGTGGGAGTGCACTCATACAACAACCACTTACACTTACATATTAAATAATAGTCTTTCACATTTAATATGCTGCTGTGCAATGAGCCATGTGGATAGAAATGAAGATAAACCCACCTACATATGTGGAAGCAGACAGATTACAACAATAACAAAATGACAATCTCCAAACACAGGTTGCAAAGCTTCTCTTAGTTATCCTTTATACGCATGTTAAATCAAAAGTGCAGATCAGTCCAGCCCCTTTCACCACATGGATCACTATACATTTAACTATGTAAACTTTTTTTCTTTTCTCTTTCTCTGTCATATATATAAGCCACTCTGTACATTCATGTTGGAAGTAGAAAGAACTACGAGGAACAGCTCCAGAGCAGAAGTACACATGGACAGCGGTGTCTACATACTTTGGAGCAGCACTGTATGCTTCTCTGGATGAACAAACTTTGACTACAGTGCACTCTAGTGACAGGACTATGCAATTCCAACCTCTGGCAAAGTAAACTCCTGTCTCAGATACAGACACACACACACACACACACACTCCATCCTGATGTCTACTGTGGGATGCTATAAAACGATTTGCTGCGTACATGGAGGGCGCAATCTGGTTAAAGAGTATCAGATATCCTCTGAGTCACACACACACTCCCAGTCAGGGTAGGATTACGTGGCTCAAAGCTATCCGTGACCTGTGCCTTTTAAACAGAGTGCATCAGGGAAAGTGTTGTTGCCTTCAGGATTGTGTCCTGGTTTTGATTACAAGTATTGACAAACTGGTGAGTGCAATATCAGGCTGTAAACAGTGTATCATGACAAAGCAGTTTGGAGGATTCATGTCATCCACAGAATCCCAACTTTCCACTCTCTCAGCGCCTCACAAGAGTCAAAGTGCCAAACAAAAAAATATAAAAAATATTTTATCCCACACACAATTTATCAGCTAAAACAGTAAGCAGTGAACAGGCCAGTGTCGCTGTGGATCTGGTGTATCAGGAAATAAACTCTTAAACTGGTGTTAAATTTTATCATTAGATTATTTTAATTATTTATTCCTTCCAAGCTTTTCTAAAACTTCTCTTTAATGAAGAGCATTTTTGTATTTATGTTCTATTTTTGTGATGCACGATGACATATGTGATGTGACACTCATGCAAGGTGAAGACAAATTTCTACTTCTGCGTTACAAAGGTGGAAAGTAAACCATGTTCTAATTTTGATCGCAGTACATCCAAAGTCCTGAGTCCAAAACCAGGCAGAGGGAGTGCAGACTGTTGACTGCAGATTTTAAGGCGCTGGTGGGAGGAAGAGGATGGAGAGAGTGGAAGCTGTAATGTCATGAGAGAGAGAAAGAGATGTAGTGAGAGAATAAAGGATAAGGGGGAGAGCCATCCTGGGTCAGCCCTCCCCTCTTCTTTCCACTACACGCTTTATCCATTACCGCCGAGAGAGACAGCCACTGAAAGTTTCTCAATCCTCTGAGACGGGAGAGGGCGGAGGGACTTTCTTTCTTTCTCTCTTTATCTCACTCACACACATACAGCTAATGTTGTGCTAGAGTTGCTGTTGAGGGTACTAAAAAAGGAGAAAGGCAGGAGGGACGGGAAGAGGAGTGGGAGGGTGAGAGGGATGCTGTGTGAGAAAGACTCCAGCAGCACTTAAAACACGAAGGCAGAAATAAGAGATAGACAGAAAGACATCGAGACAGGAAGAGAGAAATAAAATAAAAAAATAAGGTAACAAGCAGGGGCAAGTGAAGTGAGACCGAGCCTTTTACACTGATGCTATTTTAAACTCCATTTTCACCCGATCCCTTAACAGCTGATTACACATGTCAGGACCAGACTGTTCCTTGGACTGCAGCACTTTTCTCATTTGTCCGATTGCTGTGTGACACATAGTGAGTCTCCCACAACTCTCAGCTCTTAGCGGTTTAGCATTTATTATCTCGGAGAGATTTTCACAGGACTTTGACACTACAATAGGGACGTTGTGTTAAGCTTACATCTGAACAAATATGCATTCATATCTCATTCACACTGAAGGTCTTGTTAATGTTTCCAGATGTGTACAGGGTTTGTGTGAGTGTTTGAAGTGGTTGCTCCGTGGGTTAATGGAAACCCTGAGGGGTCCATACCAATGAGGGTTTAGTTTGGCCCCCTCCCCATTAGCAGCAATGCTAGCCTCAGCACACTGTCAGCTCAATAGTAAAAGGTTAAGACCGTGGGACGCTGCCAAATGACTGAAGGGCCCAAAGGTCCTCAGTGTGGAACCGAAACATCGAGCAATAAGAATAATTAGGGTGTTTTGAATCCACTTTGTGCAAATATGGGCTGAATAATAATGAGGCGGATTCCATTCTCTGATGATTTGCTAAAACTCCTGATTCAGCTTCTGACAGCGTGAATGCTACACATGTGTTTTGTAGAATGTTACTGTACAAGGTGTGTTACAGGATGCAAATGTCTGTTTAATCTACATGTTAGTGTGTGTTTGTGTTTCATTTAAATTGTGGAAGAAATACATCCAGAATTGCTAAATCAAATAGATACATTGCAAACCACACCAAAATGGTTTCATAAAGGAAATCTGTAACGTTCTCCTACCTGTCATGGTCTCGGCCAACGCCCCAGACACGGATGCTGCTAATAGGCTGAGAGTGGAGCAAGCTGCGATCGTCTGGGTCAACAAGGGTCAGCATGCGATCCTGAAGCACTAAAAGCATCCCTTTACCCTGCAAGATAGCAAGTAAAGATGCACTGAGGCTGTGGTTCACCAGCTGGAGAGAGGTCGCTAGACGATTTAAGAACATTTATGAAACACAAGTTATATACACTTTTCCAGCTTTTCTCTCTAAATGTTTTTCCTATATGACATAATGGATAGATTCTAGTATCTTTCTGACATTGAATAAACCAATAAAAATTATTTTCTGTTCATCAAAATTACATATTTAGAAGGTTTTTTTTCATGTAAATAATCCTGTCATGCTTTAGATGTAACTCCGTATGTCCTTGAGAATGTGTGGCTCTATGAATAGTCTCCGTCAGCCTGTCCACTGCTCACCTGCAGCTGGAGCACACCAGCTTACCTTCTAATCTTGTAAAATTACACAATCACAACTTGTATTGGAGCAACTGGGCCACATATGTTCAAACCAGAAACGGATTCTGAACAACAGTGAGAAGATCAGATTGTACAGGTTCAGAATGGTGATGTAGTCATTGTCTTTCTCTCTATAACGTTAGTAATGTGAGAGTAGCAGATAACATGAGCCTTCAGCTTGATTACATAACTACACAACTAATAATGTGTTGTAGTGTTAGATACAGGCTTGCAAACAAAACAGGCTCTACTCATTGCCTCCTCCTTCCTATCAGATTTTTCATTCCACTTACACACACTGATGTTTAAAGTGAGATATCTGATCTTGGTTTGGTGGAACTTTTGTATAACTCAAAAAAATAGTCATGCTGTATATTGTATATCACAAGTGCCTGTTGACACACTGACCTCTCCCCAGACGCCGGCTGAGTCCCGTATGTCCCTCCTGCAGTAGGACAGCTGTCTGATGCAGTGGTGGACGGCCACACTGCTCCTCCCCTCACACAGGTCCTGCTCTGCCATCTCCACCCAGCCCAGAGATCGCACTGGAAATGACTGGGAGACACACACACAGTAATTCTAAAGGTTCATAAGGGTACTTCAATCCCTTAAGGATAACGTTTAGGAAATTAATCCATTTTAAATGTAAACTCAGGTCTTTTTTGTCAATTTGTCATTTTGTATAATAACAGTCTACTTGACAGAACGATTGGTGAGACCTGACATTGTAACATTGCAGCAACAAAGCTGGATGGAGCAAGAGGTTCAAGAGCCACATGATCTAAAACAATGTTGTTTAGGGATAGAGCTGGAATTAAATGTATGCTGTGACATCTGCAATAACCAATGGTTGCGCAGGAAAACTGTGTGTTTGCACAACTAAAGCAGGTGTGACAAGTGAAGGATGCCGCTCTGTAAAATGTGATGGATAAGATCAATCTCAAATAGGTTTTACTGATTTGGGGGCAAATTTAAAGCCTGTTTGATCATCCAGCTGTTCATGTTTCTTCCCTTGTTGTTGAATGTCACCACAGATCTTAGCATTCAATGCAGTGAGGACAATATTATTAAAACCGAAAAGAAAGCACGGCATACAAAATATATACACATCCCAAAAAATATAGATTAGTCAAGTAGCAATAAACCATTGTTGTTTTTTAACACTTTACAGTGTGCTTTGTGCTTTAAATTGATTCTGGTTCTGATCCTAATTTTAACCCAGGTAAATGGACATGACATGCACAACACACAAACTGTAACTCAGATGTACAGTAGGTACAGTGCAGTACACAGCAGCAGATACTGTACCATCACGATCCACCAGAGTAGTTTGACATGAGGGGGCAACACATGAAATATGTAATACTGTGTAAGTGCGTGTGTGTCTGTGTATGTGTGTGTACATATGTGTGGCTCTGCTGTGTGCGTGTAGACTGCCTCAGGCCAACAGCTATTACCGTCCTCTCTGCCTTTTCTTTCTCTCTATCTACATCAAGGAGCTCAACACAAGTTCTGTAAAAGGATCAAGCAAACACGCACAGCAACACACACACACACACACACACACACACACACACACACACACACACACTGACCATGATGCTATTCTCTCCTGGTTTTTATTCCTCATTAAACTTTCACACATTCTAAGCTCATAAATGAATCCCCACACATCTCCTCTTTCCTTAGAGGTTTCTGAATATCTCATGCTTTTGTTTCACTGGAATTTTAATTCTTAAGAGTAGTTTTCAGCTCTTTGTGATTTAACTGTATACTTCTTTAACAAATTAAAAAAAACACAAAAAAAGAAAATGTATATCTTATGTGGTATGTTTTTGATCTAAAATACGCTGTAACATTTGTCTTTATTTTGCTGTTTGTAAGTTCACAGAACTTCCATCCAACTCCCAAATTCTTATTCTTTTTCGTGTTTTTCAGCTGTATGTTAAACCTTTTTGCAAAAATATCAGCCCTTCTGTTCTTTTTCTAAACCTACACATGAGAAGTAGTTACCCAATCCATTAGTTTATTCATATATCTGCTTCTAGTTTCTTAGTGATTGTCCTACACCTCTGATGGGTGAGCTTGTCTTTATGTTAGTCTTCCACGGGGAGGCAGCTGAGACGTCTCTGAATGTAGACACTTCACAGTACCTCAGTTCACAAAGTGACCACTGAGTGGCACTGCAACAAACAGGGAAGGAGCCCAGGGTACCGCTGAGCAGGTTTATTACGTAATTGCAAACAAAGCCTGGTGACTTCCTCACTTTAACAAATACACAGATTGCTGAAAAACTGATATTTTGCTCCTCAGATGTTATAAATGTTGACAGATAGTCATTTATAGATGACATACTGGGTACTAGTATGATTTAAATTGTTTTAATTCATGTGTCAGTCTGAATGTATGCAAAGTCTGGACCACAGGATCTGTGGAAGCTGCTCTAACTCATCACAGTGTCTTGTCACATTTTTCAGTTGTGATATTTGAATCTATGCAAACATACAATTGGTGACTTTTGACAGTAATATGTTTGTATAAGCAGGTTAGCAGACTTTATACCGGGGCTAAGGCTGTATTCAGTATCTTAACATTCATGATTGTGTAAAGTAAAAATCCCATCATTCTTTGTCACAACATTATTTCAGATGATTCTTTAGTGTGTTGCTGTTATATGTTCTTGTTATTCGCTCACCATCGCTTCTGGATCAGAGAATGTGCTGTTCAGGTCCACTGTCTCCAGCTGGGCAGGAGGGCTGCAAAGAAATACCAGACATAACAAACAGTGACCATAAAGTCATATTTTAACCACCAGTACATAATAAACATCATGTCTTATACAAAATGTACATGTTTCTTGTATCAGTACACCTGTCTGTTAGTATTACTTGAGTTTAAGTGATGCATAGCGGAGGGTGGCCCCTTCGAATGCCTTCAGACTGGGATCTGGATAGACTGGATAGTCCTTCAGCTCCTGGAGGAAAAGACACAGGCGTATTTAGAAAAGGAAAATACTATCTGTTGTAAAAAAAAAAATTAAAAACTAGAAGATCTTGATGTTTTTTTTTTTTTTTTAAATCTCATTTGCTTCATAATAAGTGAATAGGATATTACTAATTTTAACTTAATATGAGAGATATTCATCTTTGTTGGATATGCACTTCAAACCGACCTGGACAGACATCACTTTTACTGCCACATTAGAGACACATCAATAACATCATCCAAAAAGCTGGACGACAAATAAAAGTTTTTGGAGCTCCTGAACAATACCAAAGTCAGCATTTACTGTACTGGAGGAATATGTGCAGTGGATTAACTCTTCTCGATTTGTAATTGCAATTTGATGACTGTAGAGTAATTATTGGTTTGGGATTTTGGTGGTAATTTTGGATAAAAAAGTGAGTTTCTCTGGATTTTGAAAGGATGCATTCCCATTCACACCAAAATTTATCAATGAAACCCTTAAAATGTCACAAAAATGCATCTGAACTTTGGATGCTAACCCTCCTATTACCTTTACATTTACTGACATCTTTTGTCCTTGGGGTCAAAGAAAAATTAAGAAAAAATATCAGAATTCAAATTGTGAAGTTTATGTGTAAATAGCCCTTTAAATAAAACTGAAAAAAATGATTTCAATCACTTATTTAGAGATGTTAAACATTGAATGGGGTCAAATCGACCCCAAAGATAATAGGAGGGTTAATAAGTGAACACCCAAACAAGCATGACGTACGTTGGCTGTGCAGGTGGTGCTGTTGAGATTTTGTCCAGAGAAGGTGATGTCATTGGAGAGGGTGGAGGAGGGGGAGGAGGGGGAGGAGCCGGAGGGTGAGGGTACCGGCTCCACTGAGCTGTCAGATATCAGACTGCTGGGGCGCTGTGGGGGAGAAAGAGGGATGGAGATAAAGAGGCAGAGGGTGGTGCAGGAAGAGAGACACAAAGGGGATGTTGGGTACATCCCTGATCACCAACAGCTTTCCTGATATCTTGGACAAAGACTGTATTTCTGCCAGTTACACAACAAACCTTTGACATGGAGGTTCCTCTCTAACAAAGCTATACAGAAAACCAGTGAAGTGCTGCTCAGGTTGCTGACTAAAAACTCAAAGTTTCATATTTAAATGTTTTTTTCTTTGAACATAAATTCCTTGCTGCCCTAAAATGGCTTACATTTAACTACACTGTTGCTTATTTTAAAATGTGCATTTTTTTAAAGTGTCCATCTCCCTCTCCATGCACCCTTCCACTAACTGCTGCAGCTTGAACACACCAATCTATACACAACTTTGCGGTAAATCTATGCTGCATAATGGCAGGTTCTAATAATGGAGTGATTCAGCCATACATGTTTGATAACCAACTCTGAGGAAGGATAATAATAAAGAAAGCCGCACCCTTCATGCTGACAGAATTGATTCCTTTAGTGTGTTACATATGATGTCAATGAAATGAAACGCTTAGCCATGGTGTTAAGTACACATTACATGCATGTTTTCTTGCATATATTTTAAAAAAACAAACGCCATATAGACATGTTAACAAAGTAAAAAGAAAAAAAAAAGATGTTTTACTAGAAGGGGGGTCATTTGGTTTAATATATTTTTTTACACTTGTGTCACTTGGGTCATTACAAAAAAAAAAAACCTTCTGAAATTTGATTTTATAATATGTTTGGCACAACAAGTCTAACTAAACTTCTGCCAATTAGCTTTATCTGCAGCTGTCAACCACGTCTCACCAGCAACTTGAGATTACTCGGCTTTCATGAAAGTTACTGTGTATGTGCAGGTCTCATCCTTGTCTCCTGCATAGTGAACATTTAGCCTTGACGAAATACTACACTTATATGTGAGGAAAACAGAAACCGTTTGAAAACATCTCTCTTCAACAAGTCTGTCAGTCGAATTATTAATAATATTCAATAGAAATAAATGTGTTTCCTCTCTGGGGACTGAATATGTTGACAAAAAAATTATAATAATGATAGGTTTGACAGAAAATGCTAGTGCTCAAAGAGCTTAACTAGGTTATACAGCCAAGTACATGTAAAATAAAACATAAATGTCCATTTGTGTTTGGCCTGTGGTGACCCTTCTCACCTCACTGGGTGGTTTGAGCGACTCCTGCATCTCCTGCTGTGGTTCGTGGTCAGTGTTGGAAGAGGTGTGCTGGTTGCTGGAGGCAACAGGTCGGTCGTACTGGGTAGTGCCGGTGGGAACGTGCCAGAAATAGACCTCTGATGAATCCGAGATTTCCCGCCAGCCCGGGGGCAGGTCTCCTTCAACCCATACATCTGCTGAGGGGTGACAGCGATACACAAACACATGAATATATCACACAACACATACTGCATATATGCATGCTTGCAAAAAAGGCTAATGATCATGAAATACTCGCACTGATGAGGCCAGATGCACACAAACGAGGGTGGACAGGGTAAATTTCAGAGATGGTCAGCCTGTCCCTACTTAGTTTCTGTTGTCATAGCAACTCCGGGGCTCATCCCCTGTGGTAGGACACAATGCGCAACAGCCTCTCTCCCTTCCTCTCTCGCTTGCCCGTCTTATATTTCTCTCCATACACTCATGTTCTCTATCTATTGCTTTGTCATACATCCTCGACAATCATCTCTTACTCAACCCAGCCCTGCTTTTCTCGCTTTGCTTTTTTTTTCTCTCTTCCCTTTTCACACCCTGCTATCTGCAGTATCCTATCCTTCTGTCCATCCTAATAACTCTCTGCACCATAAGGTTGCTCACGGGGGCCTTAAAGGTTCCAGCAGTATTGCTAGAGTGAGTGGCTTGCTTAAGAAGAGGCTTTTGGTAAATTTCCAGATCAGACAGTCTGTAGGAGGTAGAGAGACGGAAGAGGGGAGGAACGAAAGGAGGGTGTAATTGAGGCATGATTAAAGGCTGACACAGATATGCAAATTTTAAAAACGAAAATCAGATGAAAAGACTAACAAACGCATATCGAACCTCTCTCCTGTGGACTCTGTGGGGAGGGCGTCTCCTGGGACAGAGTGGTCCAGCTGGAGTCTTCATCCTCCGATGGAGTGTCAGGAGTCAGATCCATTCTTAAACCCACTTTAGGGACCCCAGTGTCTGGTTCTGGATCTGGCAGGGCAGGTGGAGCCCTGTTCCTGGTCGGGGTGCTCTTCTCTGCTGCTCTGGCCTGTTTAGGGGAAGACGGTGGGTACTGCTGCAAAAACTGGTTCTCGTTGTTGGGGTGCAGCTCCACCTTGATCACCCGGGGTTGGGAGCTCCGAGGGGGCTTTGCAGGACTACGTGGACTAGGCTGAATCTGGGCACTGAGCTCCTCTTTGAGCTGAGCTGGAGCCTGGTTCTGGAGGTGGTTCTGGTTGTCTGGCACCCACTCTGGGCTGTTGGTAGAAGAGGAGGAGGTGGAGGAAAGAGGGGCTTCGACCACCACTGGTAGCAGAGGCTGTCTAGGTGTTGGTGTGGGCTCATCTTCCTCTTCGTCCACCTCCACCACGGGCTCCACCTCTTCCTTCTCCTCCTGGCAGCTCTGCTTGTCGCTGTCCTTCTCCTCCTTCTGGCTCTCCCTCTCTTTGGCAGGACTGGCCTGCTCCTTCTCTGGGGAAGGCTGCTGCTTCTTCTCCTCCTTGTCCTCTTTGTTCCCCCAGCTGAGGTCCAGATCCCAGCCCTTCCCATGGTACTCCAAGAAGCTCTTGGTCCTTCTACGAAATGGAGGCAGCTGTGAGTTATCTTTCCCAAATTCTAGCCAGTCCGAACTGGGATTATTGATGAGATCATTGTGAATCTTGCCCTCTGTATTGGCCCTGCTCAGCTCCAGCTGCTGGCTCTCAGCTCGTCTCTGCATGTTGGCTCCATTCTTGGCCAGTTTGGGGTTGGCTGTATTGAACAGCGAGGAGGAGGAAGAGGAGGAGTAGAGGGCAGAGCTGGAGGACGACTTGGTGGGGAGGCCCCTTCCTCTGGTTACAGGTTGGTTTTTAGACGACAAAGCCAAGTTGTCACTTATCCCCATGACGCTGCGCACGCTGGTCATCGTGTACCTCTGACGGCTCTTCGGCAAGGTGGCTGAACTTCCTGTTTCCATGGACTCCTTGATGACATCGCGCCCAAGCAGCTGGTTGTATGACGAGCGAAGGCTGAGGGAGGTGGGAGGGGTGGCGGAGGAGCTGCTGCGACTGGCCAGGCCCACAGTGGAGGGGGAGGAGCCAGAGCGGGAGAGGGGAGGAGTTTGTACGGACATCATGGCTGACTGGGAGTGCACTGCAGTGATAGTACTGATGGAAGAAAAGACAAAATGTTATAAGTCGAGTGAGACACTGAAGCAGTTCATATTAGATTGATGGAGATACCAATATTGACTTTAAGAAGTTTCTCTCTCTTTTTTTGGGACATAAACACATAATTTAAACCATATTTTATTACATTTATCTTCTAAGCGTGTTCTTTAAAGTGACAAAGATTTTTATCAAGAAGCCTGGACATTATTATTGTTTTTTGTTTTAAAACATACACACAGAATAAAGCAATATTCAGGATATACACCTTTAAAGTTTTTTCTTTAAATGGACAAAGACATGTACCGGGCAGCCTAGACGCTTTATCAGACAAATTCCTCACTTTAATTTCCCAGGGGTCAAAAACACTCCTTGTTTGGAGCCCATTCCACGTCCACTTATCTCTATGGTTGGCTAATGTTTAGTCTCTGGGTAAGTATCTTTATAAAAGCTAGACTCTCTGGACTCTTGGCTGGCAGGCCGTCCCAAAAACTACTGCAATATTAATTGGAATAGAACAGAACAGAATAGAAAAAAACACGACCATCTCCCTGACATCATCACAGATGGGTAACATTATCAGGATGAGATGTTCAGCACAGTGTCGCTCATTTGCATCCCTCTGATCCTACAACCAAACATAAAGCCAATAAAACATCTCTCTGGCTGCAGCTCAACCAAGCTTTTATCAGTGCACTATGGGTGCAGATTCTTTTCCAGCCTCACGCCCCTTTTACACATAAGGTGTCACTGTTGAAGTGTTAAAAAACACTGCATCAAAGTCATGAATCTGGAATGCATTTGCATGATATCAGGAGTGAGTCAGACCCTCGATGTATTCAACCAGGACTGACATTCAAAGCTGCAGCTGAGCAGTAAGCCGGTCTGTGGGGAGGAGAAGTGGCAGGCAGCTCCTGCTAACTAGCTAACCGTGTCTCTTTTATCTCTGGGTGGATCAGCTCTGTGATGCTGAATACAGACAGATGGGTAGCAGCAAAGACAATAGCAGAAAATCATTATTATCTTAAGGCATGATACATATATGGCTTGCATCACTACCACTCCTGTTTTTAAATGATTTCATTAGGCTGTGGAAAGCAGGTTAACACCTGAGCACAGATACTGGTAGGAAAACAGGTCCACACACGCAAGCATAACGTACAAACATCCTTTCAAACGATCCTAAACACACACACACACCTCGCACAATGCTGCAGTCATCACCAGTGCCTTTTCTCAGAAACATGGAAAACTCTAACACAGCAGATTTCAAAGCACGACAAGATCCTGGGAAAAGACGAAGGCAGGGTTTTTAGAGCGAACAGAATCCCTGGACAGAGCACTTTGCTCATGCGGGGCCCCTATCGGGCGCTCCTCTCCCTGGGTGGTTGTCGTGTTG
The DNA here is from genome assembly GCF_000690725.1 of Stegastes partitus. Classification (NCBI taxonomy): domain Eukaryota; kingdom Metazoa; phylum Chordata; class Actinopteri; family Pomacentridae; genus Stegastes; species Stegastes partitus. The sequence continues at coordinate 460,873 of NW_007578095.1, read as the reverse complement.
TCCCTCTGTCACTGAGCCAGACAACCACAACAACCTGTTTGTGCTGAATCTGCGCTCGCTCCCCAGGCCTGTGACTCAGACACAAAAACACTGTCAACAGGTACAAACTACCTGCACCGCCTCATCTGAATGCCGACTACTGTCAGCCGGCAAAGCTCATCCCTTACGTCATTTAAATGTCATGCAAATCCAATTTTCGTGTTATCTCCTTAATAGACTGTACTGTTGCCTGTAGGCTCAAATAATTCCTCTGAACTCTTTGCCCTCATGAATGCATAAACACACAAGTAAAAGACAGAAAACCTGACATTTTGGAGATAGCAGCCTTTCACCAGACAGCTACAGATTATGCCATGAGTTTTCTGAAGCTGAAAATCACAGCAAGTATGTTGCATGACTCAGAGGCTGAATTACACATCCTGACACAACCCCGAAAACTGACAGTGAGTGATAAGAAAACAGCATTTCAACTCCCCATTGTCCCTTTTTTTTTTTCATATTGTGTCTCAGCCGCAGACAAACAGGGCCATCTCAGACAGATATGAGGGCCTTTTCTCTCTTTCTTTATTTCTTTCCCCTCCAGCAATGCAGTCAGGTCTCTATTAGTTAAACAAAGTGGGGCAAAGACAGGATGTGAGCGTGGAGGAGAAAGGATGGTTATTAGAGGGAGAAAGTGAGCGGAATGACACAGCAGTTTGCAGGACAGTGGGGCACAGTCAACACACAGAGGTAGTTAGACTGTTGTCCTCAATAAATCTGTTGTTCTCCGTAACAGCAGAGGTCATTCATGAGATGCACCAGATTTTTAGTAGCGGGTCACAGAACAGCAGCAACATGTATCCTGATAAAACTGTTATGTCTCAGTCTGTTCAGGCTTTTAAAAAAAATCCTGTTGCTTGTCTTGCTTGGATGTGCTGCATTATAGTAAATAAGTGAGACTTAGTGGCATGACATACAGAATGAATGAAAATAAAAACTTGTTGACACATAAAATACAATGTTCCTTCCCTATCTTTGCAGCAAGATGTCAGAACAGGATCCTTATCTGCTCTGGTTGTTTATATTCCCTGCTCACCTTGTAGATACAGGGCTTACAGACAACAGTGTTTCCACCTGAAGGTCAAAGAAAGACCCTTTTCTTAAGACTTTGCATCAATAACAGGCTTCTGAGATTAGACAGTGTCTAAATACTGTGAGATAAGGGTGAGAGGAAACCATCTTTCATCAACTTGTAATGGCAGGCCTCTTTCCTCAACTCAGAGCTGCACCCACTGCTTTAGAAAATGAAATGCAACAGATGAAAGCACAGCCAGGGGAGAAAATGAACTTGAAAAAGTCGATGATGTCATGGGTGGAGTATTAGCTCCTCGTTTCTTGCTGCCTCCTTAATAAACTCCCTCAGCGACACATCAGAAACAGCCCATCGTTTAAATCTTCGCAGAACCGCCGAGGATGGATAACAGGAGTTTCCAAATATTGCTGAAGCTGATTTGTCAATATGTGAAGAAACGCAGCAAAAACCTTTAGCATCCTCCTCTCTCTCCTTCTCTCTCTCTCCCTTTCTCTTTCTCTCTCCAGCCCCAGCACCGCCACCGCCGCACTGGGAGGGGAGAGCATCCCGTCGAGAGCATCTATTTACATCCACTCACCGCTTCGGTCAGCCTCCGGGCTTTCTGCGCCTCCCTTCCCACGACGACGCGCACAGCAGCAGTGAGCAGAGGCCGAGGTCAACAGCCGCTTTTAAGCGCCAGTCCGCCCGTAGCTGCAGCCGGCCGCCCGTATCAGATCACATCACATCATCTGCCCTCCCAGCCCGGCTCGGTGCTCGCTGCTGGCGGCCAAAGCTGCGCTTTCTCTCTGCGCCAGAGGATCCCGGAGCGGAGCGGCGCGGCGCTGTGGAGCTCCTCAACCCAGCTGGCCAATCAGAGGCGCGGACGCAGGGACGCTCGGCGCACGGAGGAGACGCAACCACAATAAATCTACCGGTGTTATTTTGCAACTCAGGTAATGAAATCACACATCATCGGACTCTTACGTCATGCATTAGTCTGAGGAAACGTGAATGGTTTATAGAGCCGCACCGGGTTTTAACATATCTGCCACTGAAACACAGATGCAGCTTCACTTCTGTGTGGATAAATATTTGATGAAGATTGACTCAGTCTTGTCCTAAAACCAATGTTTCCATCTGTCAAGTTGCTGACATCAAGCCCTGATTATACTGTAGCACTGATTACCTATTTTTTGAGGAATAAAAAAGCTTTACAACAGACTTTTGGGATGATTTTTTATTTTATTTTGTTAATATGTGCGCTTAACAAAAATACAGCCTCTTCTCAGTGCATCATAATTCCCTTTGGCATGTCTGGTTAACAGTTTGGGCTATCACAAAGCATGCAGTAGTGTTTTCTGAAATTGTACTTCTACCATGAGAACAATTTCCCCTAAAAACATAACATACCGTTTAAGCGTAAAACATAAAGCACTTTTGTTGTGTTATAGTTGACAGGCGACATAATTGTATTCTACGTCTTTTTATGTGATTTATTCCACATTAGTTTGCAGAGAAACAAGTAACCCAAAGGCACCTAGATCACATTTTTTCCATGTACTGGAGAACTTATATCACAGGAAAGCTTATATGAAAACACCACGATTGAAAGCTTCTCCTCCGATTCTACACATAATATTGTAAAACCTTGTGCTAAACAGCTCTTCCATATATAAAAAACACCATACATTTCATGTACACTCACATATCTGACCAAGTATAAAAGCCATTCACTCTAATCCAGACTTCACAACACCTAACACACTCTGACCTTTGTCTTTGAGAGACAATTCACACCTTGACATACATTCTCAGTTTGGCTTGTGCCGCCTCTGGACCTCTATCCGACCCCTACAGTCCACTGGCAGGTTCCTTTCTCAGTGCTGGTGGGAAGGAGGTGAAGAGGTGTGGAGGCCGACGACGGAGGGACGCACAAGCTCCCGGTGCTCCAGGAGTGAGGCAGCAGAGGCGGAGTTTTGGGGAGACCGGTAGAAAAAAGGACACGAGTGGCCAGAAAGGAAAGCGGCTGCTGGAGTCGACGGTCGTCTACAGAGAAACACGGAGCTGAACGGATGGAGCGCAACATTGCGTTTTCTGCTGGAGACAGAACAGAAATCGCATATTATTGCTGCTGTCTTGGCTCATTAAAACCAAATCACATGCAGTGTCATCGCTAACAAATACACAAAATGCTGTGACTAACACAAATCTTTCAAACAGAGCATGTGTACGTACCCTTACTGTATGTGTCATTAAGAGGTGTTATTAAGCTCTTTGCTGTCTTGTTGCCTGCTTGAGCGGCTCGTTTGTAGAATTCAACTGCCGTCCTCAAGTTCTGTTGCACCCCCAAGCCGCTCTCGTAACATTGGCCCAAGAAGAGCAGGGCTGTGTTGTCCTGAGCAAACAAACAAACACAGGATTAAAGTAATTTAACCTTCGAGGCCAAGCATTTAAATGTGCCTCGGAAAGAACTTGACGTTGCTTTTACGCAGAGTCAAACATGCAACGTTATATTATATTTTAAAAATCATCTCCAGGAATTTATAGACATGTTTAGGAACAAGACTCAACACTGAAACATTCAAGAAAACTAGATCTTAAGTAATTTCTAGCAACAGCAACTGATCATAAACTTTATCACAACTGCGGTAAAAAGTTGAAAAAGTAATGTGAGCAGTGATGTTTTAATTATTAAAAGTAGGATATCATCAGGATATCCTTTCCCAAATGTAACATGATGGAGATATTGCACCAGGAAGGGAGGAGATCCCTGATACAAAGCCACTAATAAAAGTCTAGAAGCATCTAGAAGATCACTCACTCCGCTCTCTGCTGCCATCTTCAGATACTCGACAGACTTGCACCCGTATCTCACTGGATCCTGGGAGTAGACCGAGGCCAGGCAGACCTGCGCCTGAAGAGGAGGAATGGAACGTTGTTTTAAACCAATGAGGACAAACCAACATCAGCTGACAACATTTTTCACACACAAAGACAGCAATAAGTGTGCTTGAATGACAGTAACAGAGGTGCTTACTGAATGAATCCATTCATGTGGAATTTCAGGCTGTTAAAGTTCTCAAACCATTTAATACGACAACATGCAGGTCATTAGACTTGTGATACAGTTTTATGACTCTTATTAGTAACTTGCCACATTGAAGCTGAGGCAGAAAATTGTGATAAAATGCAACTATCATCTTTAAACGAATAGATTGTGATATGCTACAGGTTCGGTTTGAGTTCAGGTAAGACGAGACGATTAAATTGTAATTTTTCTCTCTGCTTCTGGGGTCTCTCTCTTTTTTAAAAAATATTTAAATAAAAATCTAGACTAATAGGTACTATAGTACTTTTCGTCCGCCCCATTCAAGCAAACAACAAGGCACAAAAAGATGTCTTGTCAGGCTTTTATATTCTAACACTAAAACAAATAAGAAATCTCTTTTGTATTTTTCAAGTCATGGTAGAAACAGCACAGGTGTTTCATTTAACTATTCTACACTATTGACAGTCTGTGTTAAATGGTACTTGTATTTCTCTGTATTACAGTTGCAATTGTATTCTCTGAACGAAGAGTTCATCATATTTTGTCATGATTGCTACCTTGGTGAGGCCGGCTGCAGCAGCTTGTTCCAGGAAACTGATAGCAGTGTCCAACTCATCTAAACTCTGGTGCCCCCTACTGGTCAGGAGCAGCTTTGCGTAGCGATACTGAGCTTGTTTGTGGCCACCGGCTGCTGCTTGCTTGTAATAATACAGAGCCTTGGAGAAAAAAAACACAAGGGGATATTGCGACAGTGCAATTACAAGTGAAATATGATTAAGATAAAAAAAAAAAACTGTGTCACTGCTGGAGAATGGTCTGGCTGCATCTTATTATCATAAGGTGTCAAAATGCTCTAGCTTGCTTGTATTTTGTTAAAGCTATGATCGTCTTCGGTGTTACTAAAGGTCCAGATGTAGTGAGTGTGCCACTACAAAATAGCGTCAGAGGGAAACTTAATTTGGTGGACATGATTGGGAAACAAAACTTTTTGCATAACAGGTGGGCAATCGTGCAAAAACGTCCCTGTTAATGTTGTAGCAGTCTTTGTAGATCTTTGCAACCATTCACCAAATAAGCCAAGCAGGACTATGTTACTGTAAGATCAAAATCTTTGTTTCATACAACTTTTTCATTTTCAGTGTGTAGACTGTATGCATAGAGACTGTGTGAGTCGATGAGCTTTTACATCGACTCACACGGCTCTTACAGTGTTTTATGTATTTTGAAGACCTGCACATATACTGTGTCTCACCTTCTCAATGTCCTTGCTGACTCCTCTGCCTTTCTCGTAGCACACACCTGTGTTAAATTGGCCTTTACTGTAGCCCTGCTGAGCTGCTGCTAAAAAACAGGTGAAAGCTTCCTCATAGTTGTCTCTCTTGGCACTCTCTATACCTGTTGTACAAAGGAAGAATAAGATGTTTGCTATCAATACGAGAAAAACGGAGAAAATGCAATCTGAAGTGCAAAAGCCTGCAAAAATGATTTAACTAAAATTGTCTCAAGTGGTTGAGTCAATAAATCATTACCGATGACATTGAGGATAACAGGAACACTAGTGTCTCCGACATGTCTCAGATTCAGTGCTGCTTCTGCCAGCTTCTCTTCATCAGACAATATGTTCTAGAAACACCAGATAAAACAATACAAATCTGATGATTATCCATCATCTCAGTCAGTACTTTTCCAGGATAAAGAAAGAAAATCTCTTTCAGATAAAGTACACACAAATTAAAAGAGGCTGGCTTTTACCTCTTCTTTTGCATCTTTTTCCTCTGTAGTCTCTTGGTTGGCATCATTCTGCCGAGGACAGGCTGCTGACAGAAGCGATTCTTCTGTAAGGCAGGCAAGAAAAAAATATCATATTCCACTCCAACAAATATTAGGTTAACAGAATCTAAACCGTACACATAGCTATGACAAACAAAACAAACCTAGTATAAGCGAATCCTGGGTAAGGAGTGCCCTCTGGTGGTCAGAGATGGAGCTTTCAGCACTCAGATGGTCCTGCTCACTACTGCTGCTACTGCTGCTGCTGCTGCTGCTGCTTTGAGCTGAACTCTGATCGTGGTTCTGTCTCTCTGGCACCTCCTGCAGACACAACACATTCGTTCCTCTGGGCAGGACATCGCGTCTCGATACTGCAAAAATCAGACAGAAACAACAAAACAGTGTCAGGATTCTGATCACACAAAATTCAAGGAAAAAAGAAGTTTGGGGTAGAGATGGTCAAGTGTGTGTTGAGGATCAACCCCCTGCAGGTCTGTTGATGCTAGAAGGACTCACAGATCTCGAGCAGGATGCGATAGCCGCATTTCTGCAGAGTTGAAGTTGCTGTCAAGGTTCCAGGGGTCGGACTGGGTTCAGTGCCTGAGGAGAACTGGGAGTGGATCCTCCTGCAGATCTGCATGAACAGAACTGTTGCTGTACCCTGTGGAGAAACATTAGATCCACTGTCACAAGAAGATCTCCTATGCGAGATGTGCACCACTACTGCAGTTACTAACATACTATATATTAGGGGTGTAACAAATACACGTATTCGTACCGAACCATTCGGTACAGGCCCTTTCGGTTCGGTGCAGACGTGCACCACGGTACGAAAATTTTAAGACTATTAAGAACGGCCAATGTACAGAATTGTTTCAATTGCGAAACTTTAAATCTCATGGTGCCCACCGTTGTGGTGGACCTTCTCCGGCTCACAGTTGCGCAGTATTGCGGAGCTAAAAACAAGTAGGAGTTTCCAGTGGACCACAGGATGTGATGGACCGTTTATGCTCCTGTCGGCGCTGCCTTGTCAGCTCGGTCTGTATGGCTAGCGAATGGGATGGCTAATGCTAACAACAACAACAACAACAACAAGCCAGAGCTGGAAGACGCTCCGATGTCATTAAAATCACCCGTTTGGGATCACTTTGGTTTCCTGGTGAAGTCCGAAAAAGGAGAAAAACAAGTCGACAAGACGAAAGCCGTATGTCCACACTGTGAAGCGGTCCTCAACTATGCATCCGGCAACACGTCAGGCTTACACACTCATTTGAAAAGACAGCATCCAAGCGTAACATATACATGCAGTAGATTTGCATTCATGTGTTTCATGCATAAACAGTTCTGCTGAGCATGTTTCTTCCTGCCCTTGTAACATAGTCGCTGCAGGGACCCAGATTTTTGGCTGAGCATGGACAATTATGTGTACTTGGGTCTTGAGATGACAAAATGTTTTTAATATGCTTGTCAAGCAAATTTTAAAGTCAACTTTGAAATGAAGCAAAAAAAAAAAAACAACAACAAAAAAACAAAAAAAACCCAAGAAAGCGAATTAGGCTTTTTTCCATTAACCACTTTGGAGTGAATAAACGAGGCTGCGGAGTGTCATCAGACAGCAGCAGTATGCAATATGTGTCCTTTGGTTGTAATAAACAGATCAGACGATGCCGGAAACTGAACCAGTTATTTGCCAGCAGCTAAAAAAGAAAAATTAAGAAGAAGCAGGAACAAACACAACTTTAGTGAACTGTAAGTGAAAAACGGTGAGGGGTCGACAGGATTGTTTTCAATCAGTCAAGATGTAATCAGTCTTTTATGCCAGTCGGTGTTGACCATGTTTCATGCTGTATGAAAGTGATGAAAGCTGCAGCATTAGCTGATCAGCCATGTGAGTTAAAAGTTTGATGTCATAGATTATTTGAAAAATCCTCTTGCATTGCATCTTTTTCAAAAATCTCAAAAACTAGCATAAAAAACTTTTTGTGAAACTAAGTTTTCCCCAATTTTGCATTCTTCATTAACCCTTTTTAATGCTTAAAAGTACAGCTAGACAGTAGATTCTCCATGACACATTCATACTTTGCTGTGTCTTTAACAGCAGATACCATGTGGGACCATAAAATGATGCTGCAGGCATCAATCAGTTTGTTGTACACTCAGAGCAAATATGCAATGTGTATGTTTGTAGAAAATTGTATAGATGTGCACTGATGGTTGTGCTAATGTATTGTCATAAGGATTTAAGTAAGTTATTGCAATGAATGTATCCAATGCTAATGGCTGTCCAGTAGTGCATGATGTCTATCAATCCTATCAAGCTCCATTCCTCTAGTCAGTCCAGACTGTTGAGTCCCTTAGTGAACCTGCTGACATCTGTCTTCCAGCTATTTATAGACAAATTCTAAAAAACTGAATGCATTCGGATATTTGGATTGCAAATGCAGCAATAGAAAGACATACCCATCCCACAGCATCCAGGGCTGTGTAACGTGGAAGCTCAGTGTAGCCAAACTGAAAAGTCCTCTGCTTCCTCCTCCTCTCTCCATCCTCCTCTTTCTGAGAGCTGCAAGAAAAACAGCACAAAGAAAATCCAACATTTGTAAATATTTTTCTATTTCCTGTCGATTGTGAGGCTTCACAGAAATACTCTGTTTGAGACAGATGGCTTTGTTTCTGTTCTCTCGACTTACACTGTTTATACACACACGCGCACACACACACACCTACACACCTACACACACACACACACACACACACACACAAGTTGCTGCTGGATGACGCAACCAGCTGAAAGGGAGACAATAAGGACAAAGAAGGTTCAATAATGGGGTAAAGGAACAACAAAGGACAGAGATGAGGGTAGTCTCCGAGGTCTCACCTTAATCCAAACGTTCTCTTTTCATCACCTGATAATATGGCCGGCAGTTTGAGTACAAAGAAGTCCTGGCATCAAAGTGAGATGCTCAAGGCTTTTCTCGTATGTTCCTTTCTTCTCACTTTCTAATCTTTTGTGTCAGACCAGCGCTGAAGTTTGAGCAGTGAAAATGAAAGGATGGAGGTGTTGAGAGTACCTGCTGTCAGAGGAGTGTCGAGAGGTGGAGAGGACCGCCGAGTTGTTGATGACCTCGTCCTCCACATGGTGGTTCTGGGGCAGTCGCAGGGAGCTGCTGCCATGGCAGCGATGCAGGACTGAAATTAGGTGGGATGGAAAAACAGCAGAAATCAAACATTAATGTCCAGTGTTAAAAAGTGTCCAGGATGGTTAGATGGTTGAGTCTCCTCAGAGCCACTAAACAGCCTCTGTTATTTAAAGTTGTAGAAATCGAAGTCAGACAGTCTTCAGTTTTAGTTTCATTGTATGCAGGTGAGAGCAACTGAGAAAAACTGCTGCACTTAAACTCCAATATACATATATGATGTAAACTTTCCTTTTAATTTAAGTTGAAGTATATACCTCTCTATACCTCTTTTTTGTTTTGTTTTGTTTTGTTTGAGGATAGACAAATTTCCCATTTTTGCATGTGTAGCTGATCAGGTGACCAGCACTGACCCATTCTTTTGATTGTCTTCAATTCAGTATGCTTTACATGCACGAATGTCATGTTGATAATTTCGCCAAAGCATCAAGGAAAGCCTCATTCCAAAAAAGGAAAAAGAACAACTGATACCATTTTAAGTGGAATAACGACATATTATTTAGTTAGTTATGTTATTATAGCAAATTCCAATTCTACTGTCTTATCCAGAGATTGAGTAGATCTTTTGCCATTCTCATGTTATTTTATCATCCTATTCAAAGTCATAAAGTCATAAACATTTTTACAAATTCAGTACTGCAATCAGTTAATATTTGAAAAGTGATAAGAAATTACAATATAGGTAATACAGTATAATATAGCGAGATATGCAGGAGTACTCCTAAATGTGGCAGTAATACAGGCCCACACTGTACCAACCATGTGTGTTTAGGATCCACGCAGGTGATTTAATGCAGGAAATGTTTTGTGTATAAACATTGTGACACTGTAATGTGTATTTGCGTGTTTAACAGCATTACAGTTCGGTCCTTGGCATGTTTAGTGACACTGAATGGTCCGAAATAGGTTGTAACAGCTCAGTAACATGACCTGACTGCAGTGGACCAAAATAAACCAGCGGAGCAAAGTTAAGACAAGAATCGACTTCATTTGCTTTCAGTGGAGTTCAATATACAGCTACTGACAAAAGGGACGCGCAATGAACGGCGTTAATGTTTTAATAAAATGCAACACATGCTAATAATGCTAATAATGAAACCGTGTTCAGACACAACAAACACGTTGTTAAAAAAAGGGGAGGAGGACTTTCTCCTGTCGGTAACGCTCCACTCACCTCTTCCAACAAGACTTTGGACCCTCCACATGGTTCGTCTTTCACAGCAGCTTTATCGCTTGTCTCCGACCGGGCATGTTCACGGTGTTAGCGGGGTGTCCGGTCCCGGGACACAGGCCGGTTCTGGCAGGAGGTTCGGTTCCCTCCGGCAGTTTCGATGGAGGTAAATACAGAAGGTCACGAGACGCGTCGGAGGAGCTCCAACCCGGAAGTGGGGTGATGTGACGTCAAAGCGAACGATGGAGATGGGCGTTCAGTCTCACAGCGCCTCCCTGCGGCGTATGGAGGAACTACAGCATCACAGTGTCCTGCAGGGCTTTCTAGGACTCTTGTTTTTCATGATCTCTTTCATGGGCCACACAGCATGGTGCCACTTGTCTATTCCAAGTATTAAGTAGCTCTTCTATGGAAGAGGTACCGGCAACCCCCCCCCCCCAAAAAAAACAAACAAACAAACAAACAAACAAAAAAAACAACTATCTTACAGTTTTGAGTAGAATGAACCAGTTAAATCCTTCAAAGCTATAACTTGCTCTTTAGAAAGTACTAACTGGGTGGAATAAACCTTTAACACTATACATACTTGGCTATAAAGTAGCATTTTGGAAGAATAAACCTTTAAAAAAAAAAACAACTTGTTCATTAAAAAGTATAATTTGTGTGAAATAAACCTCTAAAACCAAAAGTCCTTGAACACAAAGCAGTATTTTGGGAGGGGAAAAAAGAATTTAAAATGATAACTCTCTCTTTAGAAAAGTGATATTTGTGCAAAATTAACCTTTGCTGCAAGGTGGCGCAGTTGGTTAGCATTGTTGCCTCGCAGCAAGAAGATCGCCAGTTCGCATCACGGTGGGGGCACCGGGATCTTTCTGCGTGGAGTTTGCATGTTCTCCCCGTGCAGTGTGGGTTCTCTCCGGGTTCTCCGGCTTCCTCCCACAAGTCCAAAAACATGTTGAGGTTAATTGTTGATTCTAAATTGTCCGTAGGTGTGAATGTGAGTGTGCTTGATTGTCTGTCTCTAAGCCCTGTGATAGACTGGTGACCTGTCCAGGGTGTCCCCTGCCTTTGCCCTAAGTCAGCTGGGATAGACTCCAGCCCCCCATGACCCTAGTGAGGATTAAGCGGTGTGTAGAGAATGGATGGATGGAACCTTTACATTTATAAGTGCTTGGACAGAAAGTGCTATTTTGGGTGGGAAAACCCTTCAAAACCATAATCTGTCCATTAGAAAGTACTAATTGATTAGAATAAATGTTCAATAAACCTATAAATCTATATGTTCTTTGGCAGAGGGTAGTAATTTGGTTGAATAATAACTTGTGAGTTACAACGATCTGTTTGTGTGGACTAGTCCATGGACAGAGTAGAATTTCAGGTGGCATAAAGCATACAAATCCCAACTTGTTAGTTGAAAAGTACTATTTATGTGAAATAAACTTGTAAAACTTTAAGTCCTTGAACAGAAATCAGTACTTTGGGTGGAATAAACAATTTAAGCCACAGTTTGTTAGTTATAAAGTACAATTTATATGGAATAAACTTTTAGAACTCTAAAGCAGGATATGTGCAGCAGTGTCATTATTGTCATTATTCTTCCCATAACTACTTTTAGAACATGGCCTAAGTAACATTCTGGTAATTAAAAGCTTGGCCTCAACTAAAAAGCATTTTACTGCCATACTGGGAAGTGCTAAAGTTAGATACAGTAGCTTATTTTATACTATGGACAGAACTTTTGGTGTTTTCTGTTTGCTACACAGTTTTTTTTTTTTTAAATGTCTGATCATTATTAGTTTTTTATGTGAGGTTTTGTGTTATGGGACTTCGTGGGTGAACCTTTTTGTCAAGCTGAGTGTTGAAAGATGTCCCAATTCTGACACCAAAAGCAGGTTGTAGTAAACAAAATGCAAACCTTAGTCTAAAAAAAAACTGGTACAAAAGCTAACTAAAGTGGAGATTAATCAATACCATTGGGAGCTGGCAAAGAAATAAGGTAACACAACAGCGTTTTTTTTTTAAACAAACAAAAAAACAATCTAAGTGCACAAAGCAGAATCAGACAAGGAAGATAAGGAAAACCCAGGCAGTTCGACACAAGGGAAGCAAACAAGAGGCTGATAAATGGGTGGCAAACAGGCAGATAATCCTTGAGACAAAACAGGTTTGCAAACAGAGCAAACTAACAAAAGACAGGGGGAAATGCAAGACTATTTATACGCAGGGAACTAATCAGGGAGACAAGACACAAGCGACACTAAAGGCACAGGTGAAAATAATGACAGCAATCAAAAGGAGGAGGGAAACAGACAAAGAGAGGAAGTAAAAAGAGGAGCAACACACAAGGGAAGGGAGTGAAATACAACAAAACAGGAAATGATTATAACTATAATTGCAAACCATGACATTTTCTCCTCACCAGCACTTACATATCGTTTCCTGGACTTTTTAAATGGCCAGTCACCCAAGTTGCTATTACATAAAATGTATAAAAAAAACTATTATTTCCAAGGCACACCTCTACATAAATGGCTATGTAAATCTCACTGTGCGTTCTTTGGGATTTATTATCAGGTTTAATCATCAGCTTTCTGAGCTGGACTACCGCCCCAATGTGTCAAGATCCCAACAACGCTTCAAGAGTCTTTAATAGGGTTTGTCTACAGAGGATACTCCAATTTGTTATCATCAGAAAAGAGCAGGTGTTACCGATATTATTAACATTAAAATTTGTTATATTCAGGAGTCCCAGTGTGAAAGGACACTGAAGCAGAAGCACTATAGAATTCCTAACTGTGATTTCCTTCTTGTTTAGGGACCCAGCAGTCAAGCAACTTTCAAAATGTTTGTTTTTTTTCTTCCCAAAGAGGTGTCAGATTAACTCAACTAACACACCTGACCAGACACGAGGGAAGCATACATTGTAATGTATTTATTTAATTTTTTTAATTTAACCTTTATTTAACCAGGTGAATCCCATTGAGATTGATGTAGTGGATCAAACCGATATAAACACACAAACATGGGCAAAGCTCCCTGATCCCTACATGCTGTAAAAACTCTCATTCTGGTCAAGTCCCCTAATTTGTTGACTGAATAAATAGCTAAATGCATATTATAAGTGTCTTTTCCAGCACAGTGCATACTTCACAGTTTAAAGTTTAATGTTGCAGAAAAGCTAATATATATATATATGAATAAATATGTACTTAATGCCATAATTCCTGTAACATCAGTAATGTCCAGAGGCTCCACTCACGAGGAAAGCAGTACTTTATTTTCACATGCATAGTCATAATTAAGGCATAAGGACACCAGGCTATATGATTTGGTCTGATTCAAGATTAAATATATTATCTGTTAATTCGTAGACTTATTGATTCTGTAGCACTCCTCTCATACACACAAGTGTTTGTAAAAATCTAGTTAGGTGTAGTGAATTAGGAGAAAGGGGAGATACTTGTCAGATTTATTCAGGGATTGATGGTTTGATCTGGCAAACCCCCCAGAGCTCATAAGTCACTCTATAGGATGGGTTGGACTTTTCTCTGCCCTCCAAACAGTGACGCACGCCGCGACACTTTACTGGAAACGCTCACTCTTCCAGTCAGATAGGGATAAACAAAGGGCCCGTGGTGGTGGGGGGGAGGAGGAGGTCTGGTGTTGTGAAGTCAGATTAAACTTGGAATAATTCACTCCTTGACCAGTTGCCATGGTGACACAGTCATCACGTCTTTCACTTACGAGCCTCCTCAGGCGAATAAGTCTAGCCTGCAGTAGTTTGTAATGCTAGCAAGATGCCTGCACTGCCAAATAATGTTTGCTGATTCGCCTGGGGCCAAATTTGTCTGAGCAATATGGAAAAAACATCGAGCTGGGCTGGAAACAGTGTCCCACTAGAACCGGCTAATTGAGCAGTTTGTCTTTACCCATGTTTCAGTCTGTACTAGGGTTCTCAAATTTGAAAAATTTGAAGCAGGGAGAGGGGACTTGATAAGTGTTAAGCATTTTCTGAAATCTCATTAGTTCTCTGTTTTTTGGGGGCGGTTTTTTTTTGTGCATTTTAAAAGCATTTCTTCCGTCACCACAGTTTATGAGTCGTGGACCGCCTGCTAGTTCACCAGTTGGTTTCCTGACACTGAGTGCAAACAAAGCGATGGAGCCAAGTGGTTTAGGAGGCAGCGGTAACACAGGAGTACAGTTACTCAAGGACGTTCTAATGTACAGAGTAATATTATTCTTCACCAGGTGCTACTTTATATTTCAGCTATAAATAATTTCTGGGAAAACAAACTTTTTACTCAATTATTATACTATTTAAAGTGATAAGCACTACTTTTGACAGCGTCTTCTCAGAGTCCACATGGCAGGTTAATTGGTGATTCTAAATTAGGTGTATGTGTGCTTCTCTGAGTTAGTCCTGGGATGGACTAACAAACTATCCAGGGTGTCTTGCGCCAATGTCAGCTGGAATAGATTCCAGTCCCCTGTGATCCTCCACTGGATAATGCAGGTATAGCACACAGATAGAAAGACTTAAAAATACACTGAATAAAAATATTTCAACACAGCATGTACATTTTCTTTTTCAGGTGTGGCTTTAAAGGACAATGATCAGATAGTATGAACAATACACAGACACTCCTTTGACCGGTGACCATAACAGGCCACTCTAAAATGCAGCCTCAAATGAGAAGATGCCACAGATGACAAGAGAAAGATGAGAAACAGGCTGTCAACATGCTGGATCCTCATGAATGTCCACAACACCACCATTTGTTGTCAAAGAAATTCAGACAGCACAGTATAACACACACAGTCCGCTACATGATGCTCTGGATGGACATGTCCCACAATGTGATCCGGCCCCCTAACATGTCTGTCAGCTTCACCCAGTCCTTCAGGAAGACTGGGACAACATGTCACAAACATCCATTGACAACCTCATTAACTCTAAACGTTGCAGTGGTGTGACTTGTTATCAACTTGTCTGGTTGTTCTCAGTCTGCCCATTATCCTTTTCAATACAGTGTGTACTTAGTTGTTTGATGATGTCCGTTCTGTTGTAGAGACGCAGTGTGTCGGAAAAGCAAAGATATATTTCTCTATGTTAAAAAGTATGGATAGGGTTGAATAAAATATTAGATGCTGTGCATATATTTTTGATCAGCATATAATAAGTTAATAAAAATATTAAGCATTATTGATGGTTGAAACGGTTGTTCCCAACCCTTTTTGGTTAATGACCCCTTTCCAAAAATAAGCGTAAGTTGACCTTCCTTGTCACCTCATCAGTGCCTTTATTTAACAACAAGGTTGATTGTCCGAAATTTTACAGTAAAGCCAAGGTTACAGAAAAGTCTAGAAAACATATTCAAAAATTCTGATGCTGAAAGTTTTTTTGTTTTGCTGTTCCTACTCCTTCTTATTTTTCCTACTCATTCACAATTTGATGACAAACTATATATTTTGGTGACCTTTTGGTGAAGTCCGAGCCCCGAGTTTTATGATCCTTAAAGTACATTTATTATCCTTATTATTATCATCATTCTATTTTGTTCAACAGACTGTAGTTAAATGTTAAAGGCCTGTTTTCTTTTTAACAGCATTTACATTGTTGTGTTGGTACATTTAAGAATAGGAGTACTTTCTGTCTTTTTTTCAATCCGCAGTATTGTCGAAAGCTCCCCTCTCTGCTGCAGTGCTCCCCTCGGCTCCCCTTCACCCCGACCTCTGGAATCTAAAACCCTCTGCGTCTCATTTGGAGGAAGGGGAGGAAGAGCAGACATGAACAGAGGTGCAGTGGATGGCTGGATGACCTGTTTATTTTGTTAGCTGTGTGCACTGGTGAGAGGATGGTTTTCCAGATGTGTGTGTGTGTGTGTGTGTGTGGGTGAGATGTGTATCCTCTCTTATCATTGGCCTTCACTATCTATCCACATAATCTGCGGACGTTGAACTGAGGATTACTGAGGATTTGTTCACAGCAAAGCGAGCCTCAGTCAAAGTTGTAGATTGTCTTAGCCTGTCTGCAGTAACAGGGAGATAGAAGACGTTGCCTGTGTGGTGTGAAGAAGTGACTCTCCTCGTGCAATGAAAGCCATAGCAGCAAATCCTTCAAGCCTCAAACAGCTTAAAGGCAGAGAGAAAGAGTTAGATTTGTGTACAAAATTAAGTGAAGGGGGCGGGGGTTTGAAAGAAAAGGCACAGGGGGTGTTTCTTGCCCCTCTCTCCCCTTTTTTCTCTCCCTGCCGGTCTCCTTGGTCACACACATGCACACATACCACTGACACACACACACACACAAGTACTGACGAGGGCTCAGTCCTGCTATGGCCACCACGACCAGCGAGGAGGACTCTCCAGTCCCGGCCACCGTAGCACCCCAGCAGCCTGACGTGGAAACTAGCATAGAACCCGACTCAGCGGCAAAGACTGAGCCCAGAGACCCCCGATGTGACAGAGAGGATGAGGAAGAGGAGGAAGGAGGAGGAAGCTCCGGTCTGGGCCAGGAGAATGCAGCAGAGGAGAGTTTGGACCCAGAGTGGATGGAGGAGAGGTTCAGGATTGACAGGAAGAAGCTGGAGACCATGTTGTATGGTAAGTGAAATCATTTTTTAAAAATAATACACTCTATACAGTAATTCCAGGGATCTATAATTAAATGTATGGTTGCAAGCCTAAATACAAAACACATTTTGACTGGTTGTGGTGACATAATAATGCTGGTAATTGCATCAAATTAATATTGTGAGTAATTTAAACTCAAATTTCTGCATTAGTTGATTTAAAACTAAATTCATGTTGAGGCCACTTACTGAAATTGGCTTGATAACTTGATATTTGTCAGGATTTCAAGTCCTCTCCCCTACCTACTTTACACACCTTGTCAATTTCAGATAGACTGGTAAATAAATGT
Organism: Stegastes partitus; assembly: GCF_000690725.1. Taxonomy (NCBI): domain Eukaryota; kingdom Metazoa; phylum Chordata; class Actinopteri; family Pomacentridae; genus Stegastes; species Stegastes partitus. Next base: position 443,716 of record NW_007578095.1, on the reverse strand, counting down.
ATGTGTTTGATTATGGAGGAAAGCTGATTCCCGTTACGCAGTGTGGCTTGTTGGTTGAACCCAATTTGAAAAGAATGTAAATACAATGTGTTGTATTAACTTTAATTCGCTATTCTTTAGAGTGCACTGTCAGTACTGTACACCTTTGGTTTTCTTCTCACATTCAGCCTTTATAAGCCGCATCTTCTGAAACTTCCTCTGTTTTGGTGCCCATCATACCCTCCCTGTGTGCTCCTCATGGCCCTTGTTATCTACCTGACCCTGTGTGTCTGTCAGGGCCTCCAGCTGGCTGCGCCCTTGTTGTCCCCATCAGTAACTGCCATCCACTAAACTCCTGTTGCTGTATCATCGTGATTTATGACCCGCATTGGCTTATGCATTCAGAAGTCCTTTTCGCTATTATCATTCCTGTCTGGGAAGCAGAGGTAACTGCCTCTGTTAGTTATCGCTCCTTGGCAGGTTTATGACAAATGCCTCCCCTGTGTCACTGGGGAAACTCTTCCTGACAGTGCGCTACTGCTGCAGATAGAGGCTGATGTTTGCTGTTGATGGGGAAGGGCTTGAACGAATCCAGCTCTGATAACTGTGGGTTGTTTTAATGCGTGTGCAGCTGGGACTGTGCTTTTGCGGCTGTTAGAGCAGCCTCAGTCAGGCAGTAAATGTTGTATCTCATCCCTCGAGGTAATAATCTGTCACACTGCATTTGAGACTTCTCTCTGATTTCTCCGTCTTGGTTTTGCAGTTGTTCTTTAATTTTTTGGTATAGTGGGAGGTCTTTGCGTCATCAAATGCCACTGATGTGATTAGCTGTCTCTAGGCTAATTTGTGGTTGCCTTCTCCAACCACCACCTTCTTGCTCCACCCCATACTGTTCTCTTCCCATTCCTCGGCTCCGGCCAGCGTAACCCGTAGTGATGAGGGGGGGCGAGGGCGTTCCTGGGGCTCCTCCTGAACCCTGTAAATGTCACCATGGAGCAATGGCCTTTTAAAAATGTTTATGTTCCCAGCAACCTCTTGTTCAACTCGCTGGGCAAATTTCAGCCAGTCAACAGTCAGATGTTGACTTTGTACACAAATGCTTAATATTGAAAACTTTGGCCGTAAACAGAAATACATAGTGCTGCTGACCGACCCAACCGGACAAATCACACAGCATGATTGTTCATTTTAATCCATCCGTTGTTGATGTTTGCCCACTGTGTCACTTTCAGCTCCGAAGCACGAAGACGGTGAGACAGGAGAGGAGTTTTTTGAGAGAGTAAGTAAAAGTCTTCACATCAAAGTATTTTATTTATTAACCAAAAGATGAAACAACAATAAAAATTCAGCTGCTCTCCTGGGTGAAAAATACCTATAATCATCCATGCTTAAAGTTTCCTGGTTAAATGTAGCTTAGAGATGAGTGAGAGCGTTTCTGCTACAATTTGTTTCATGCTCTCCACCCAGTGATTACAGGTTTATGGAGGTGATAATTGCATCCTTTGAAATGCAAATGAGGCTTTGTATTCTTAGATCAGTGAGATCAGCTGTGTGTCTGTTCTGCTTGTATGTGTTAGGATGTGTGTTAGGATGTGTGTGTGTGTGGTTGTGTGCATCTTTGTGCATACAGTGACAGCTCCTCCTTTGTTGCCTCCCCTCTCCTATTGTTTGTGCTTCCGCAGGTAATGAGAGAAACTAACACTCAGGTGAAATGGCCATCCAAGCTGAAGATAGGAGCCAAGTCAAAAAAAGGTGACAAATTCTTCATTTCTCATGCCTCACGAAAGCTGTGCTCTTAGTTTTGCGAGACTGATTTACCGTGACTGCAACATACTAAAATTCATGGCAATAAAACTCATGTTTCCATCCAGATCCACATGTGAAGGTGGAAGGGAAGAGAGCCAATGTTGTGGAAGCCAAAAAAAAGATACTAGAAGTGCTGGAAACCAGGGTGAGAGTTCTTTTTTTTCCAAAAAGAAGTGTCAACAATGTATAGATCAATGCTTCTTACACTGCTGCTGCCTCCCCCCCCAAAAGAAGTTATTTGATTCTGATGTAAAATAAGTAAATGTTTTGGTGTTGTTTCTCTATTATGAATGTATGAAAGCAAGTATTGAAAACTGCTCTAATAACCCCAGTGTTTTATATTTACTATAGGTAAACAAGGTGACTCTGAAAATGGACGTGGCGTATACAGAGCACTCCCATGTGATTGGAAAAGGTGGTGGAAACATCAAAAAGGTGATGGAAGTCACATCCTGTCACATCCACTTCCCTGACTCCAACCGCCACAACGCTAATGGGGAGAAAAGCAACCAGGTAACAACCTCTATGGCAGCATTTTAGTGGGTCACTAACTGCTGCTATGGCAGGAAATTGAAAACAAATTCAGTTACATTTTATTGTTTTTTTTTCTCATTTTTTCCCAGGTCTCTATAGCTGGGCCCATAGAGGGGGTGGAGGAAGCCAGGAGGAGGATAAGAGTGAGTGGTCAATGTATAATCCGGACAGAGAGATTTTTATTAGTCTCAACACTCAATTTCTTCTTCACTCCTGTCAGACACAAAGATCAATAGAGTGATTAATAGGATGGCTGACACAAGGGAGACAGGTATATTTGTCAAAATTCCGCCTGTCTGCAGCTGTCTGTCTTTGTTCGTCTTTCATCTCTTCATCTATCCCTCCCCTCTGTGTCTCCTGTCCATCACACTCTTTCTCTTCTCGTCCCAGGACCTCCAGCCACTTTCCTTGACCTTTGACCTGCCAGTCAGCCTGGTGCCTCAGGCTCTGCCAGATGCAGGATCCCCTCTCATCCAGCAGGTGGTGCAGACTCTGGGGGTCAGTGTGAGCTTCAGGGCTGTGCCACCTCAGCCTCAAGCCCAGACTCCCTTTTACGGAAGCTGCTGCACCGTCTGGGGGCTGCAGGGCAACGCAACTGCTGTCAAGGTCAGCATGATGTCGCCTGATGTGGGTTTGTTAGGACAGATGTTGATACTGATTATTTTATGTGCAATATTCCGATTTTATGTGCAATATTTCAGTATCGTGTGCAATGTCACTTCACCACTTCAATCTCATTGCCAGTATTACTTTGTACTTTTCTATTCTAGTCTTATTGTAACTTGTTTTTATTTGTCGTACTGCAAGGTACTTTTCTAATAGGCATTGCTTTTATTCTCAAGGTATTGTACGTTTTTTGAGCAATATCAAGCACAAGAATTTATGTGGGATTAAAAGTTCTAGCTTATGTTATATTCAGTCTTTTCTTATCAAGAATACTGGCAGAAATCATACATCTTTGCAGTGAAAATGAAAAAGCTGTAAAAGTCTTGGTGTCAAAATTTAAAGTAACAAACTCCAACACAAAACCTGAGTAAAAAGTTTTTGCTTAGTCAACATTTATGAACAATTTAGCTAATGAACAGAGAACATTTCAACATTAATCCTTCAGTGTAGATGGGGTGTTGCTTGTAAAGTGTAATAAATCATTCAGTGCTTTGGACAGCACATTGCGCGAGAATACAGAGTGGTGACTACAGATAAGGAGAGGCAGCTCCACCAAAGTCAAAGTAGTACATTTTTGACTTAACTTTAAAAAATAAAAATAAAAATCAGAAAACAGTTTCATTGCTCTAACCCTACACTCAGAAAAATTCTTAAATTTGTGTTAAATGGAGTCAAAAATGAAAAATGGTTCTTAACCAAAGAAAAAAACATTTGTGGTTTGACACAAAGAACCTTTTGACACAAGGTTCTTGAAAGAGCCATTTTTATAAACGGTTCTTTAAAGAACCTCCAAAGGTGCATCAAAGAACCATCAAAAAAATGTTTCTCTAAACACCATAAATGCTGCTCTAAAGAACTTTAGCAAAAATAGATTCATTAATGAACAATTTTTAAGATAGTTGTGCGCTTGCCTGGTTTTATTTAGATGATAATAACACTTAATAATTGTTTAAGTCATTTTTAAGCAAAACAAGAAAAAGAAAAGAAAAGCCAAATGTAAGAAGTTGCAGCATGTCAGTACTTAATGTCTTAAGTTCTAGACTGTTGGTCAGACAGAAATTGTGCATTTCTCACTGTCTTCTGATGTTTTATAAAGCAGGTGATGAAACGATTAATTGAGAAAATAATCTATTTAATATTCAATGATAAAAAATAACCACTAGTTGGAGCTCTAGTTTTATGCCACCAAAGTAAACAGCACTATTAAGAACTGCATAAAGTCTGTGAAGAACCAATCCTATTGGTGATAAATCTGAAAAAAAAAAAACATTAAAGAAGCATTATTTTTCTCATAGTAGTCCAGACATTTAACATCATACGTTGTCATGTCATTAACATTAACAAGAAGGCGACCTGCATCCTGATGGACCTGCTGCTGGGGTCAGAGGTCACAGCCGGTATCGTGAGCAGCCAGCTGGATGTCACCTCTCAGCAGCATCTCTTCCTGCTGGGACAGAACGGAGCTCACTTCCTGAGCGTTATGCACCAGACACAGACCCAGATCATCCTACCGGACCTCAGTGCTCCTCAGAGTCCTCCCTCGCTGCTCATCCAGGGCAGCCCCGACGGAGTGTGTCTGGCTCGGCAGCAGCTCATGGTACAGTTGGGTGTTTTGGATTTGCTTCGGCAGAACTGTGCAAAACGACAACCCTGAGGGGATGCATGTGTTTGCTTGCAAATATCAAAACTATTTTCTTCTTGTCATTGGTCTGTGTATTAATGTATGATGTATCTGTTTTTGCTGCTTTAATATATAACAAAATTTACCATAAGTTTTAACAAAATCTTTCATTATTTTGTACTCTGTTTGTTATATTTGTGCACACATCTAGGACTGTCTGCCTGTGTGTTTGATGTTTGACATGCGTGAAGATGGGGAGGCAGATCCTTGTAAGCTGGCTCAGATGATGCAAAACCTGGGAGTCTTCATTAGTGTCAAGCCCAAAGTAAAACAGACCAGCAAGGTACATTTCATCCCTGTAGCTTTGCTGCTTATTGTTTGAACCACCATCTGAAAAGAAATGGTAATTTTGTTGTTTTGTTGGGCTGCCAGTGCCACCTTTAAAATTCACATCCAGTCTAAGACAACAATATGTCATTTGTGATTGCCTGTTTCATACAAACTGGATTAAATATCTACTGAAAGATTTCATAAATGATCACAGTTTGGACTTAAGACTATTCTCCTCTGTAGTTCCATATGCAGGTTGAATACTGATGAAACAGTTTGTATTGGTGTCTGTTTATCAGTCTGTGGTGGTGAAGGGCCTGGAGAGAAACATCTCATGCCTTTATGAGGCCCGGTGTTTGCTCCTCGGGCTGGATTCCTGTGAGAGTGCCAAGGTAACTGAAATGACCCCTGACCCCATCATGGCCAGCAGTGGAATGACCAACTACTGGCTCAACATGTTACTGCAGCAGCTTCGCCTTTCTGAGCAGGGTGAGCATGCACACATATGAACTTGTGTAAATGTGTTTTCATGTAAATATTATTGCAAAGCCACAACTACATATTTACAACTTTGGCAAAAAAAAATAAATGCATAAAGACACATTTTGGCTCAGAGTAAAAGAAAAAGTGAATAAAAGAAACTTCATGTTCTGAAATATTCTGGATCTTGAAACGGGAAGGATACATGTTAGGACCAGCAATCTTCTGGAAGTAAATGCAGATTTTAGCGTTGCGCTTTACAGTATACCAACATATGTTACTTCATGAAGAGATTTAATTAATCAATTAATTTATCTGTCCACAAAACAGTGAGGTCGTTTGATGTGGTACATTGATGTTGGGTTTTATTTTGAAGGAAGTTTAGAGACATTTAGACAATCAGGGCGGCAACAATTTCATATCACAAAATACTGTTTTGTGCACACTTTGTTCACTGTTATGACAATATTTCCATGTATCTCTGCTTATCATCAAAGATTATTGTAGTGTTTTTAGAATTTCTGGAATCTCTCTTCATGTTTTCTTTAACACCAGAAGATTTAAACTTTTTGTTGCTGAGTTGTCCCTTTTTTCCCTTTAATTCAGTACATATTAGTGTTTATTCTTCTTCTTGTTCTTCTTGTTCTTGTTCTTCTTGTTCTTGTTCTTCTTCTTCTTATTATTATTATTATGTCCTCTCTTGCCGATCAGGCACTGCACCTGCTCCAACTACAGAGGTGCTACCTGGTACGAAGCCCCGTCCCTTCCCTCCACCAGGCCTCACCTCTCCCACCGAGGAGGGGAGGACAGGACTAAAAGGAACAGATGGTCGGCCGCTGGAGAAGGTTAGTGTTTACAATTAATTCTTTTTGATAGAAAATCATCCATAGAAACTAAAACTGACTTCTGTCCTCTTCCTCAGATCCTTGAAAATGAGGACCAGTCTGGCCAATCAGAGGACGAGAGCTCTGAGGTCATCCTGATGTCACCATCTGAGGTGTGTGATGCAGTGAACAGCAGCATCAGCAGGGTGGGGTTGAATGTCCGGAGGGGGAGTCTCCAGGGTCCTGAAATCGCCAAGGTTTTCAGCCAAGTGAGACGCCATTCGACAGGGCAGGCCCTCACATACAGGTGAGCATTCAGACCCAAAAATACAAAATACAATACTTAAAAAAAAAAAAAAGTGATATCTTTCCTTAATCTTAAACCTAATCTAATTCTAAGCTAAACAAAAATCTAAAACCAGAGTCGTAACTTCAAAAAACAACCTTATGGAAACTGAAAAGTTGCAGGTGAGTCCTTGCAGTGACTTTGAACAGACTTTTACCTCCTGCAATGTGATTAATAAAGGTGCAGAAACACACACACCTGCATGTGCCAGATTTGTCAAGAATCTACAGATCTTGCAAACACAGAAAACTGCGTTAGACAAAAGAAAGCTCGTTGTCCTCATACATACCTGCTTTTTGCTTAGTCTCTTATTTTGCTCTTTTGTAGTTCTCTGGATGAGAAACTTTGTTGATCCGAGCAGTTTTAATGAATCAGCTCTCGTTAAATGTACTCTATGTTTATACAGCATCATAATGCTGTGTTTGAAAACTGCTGCTGTCAGGGGAAAGAAAGAGTTAATAAACCCTAAACAGCCATCACCGTTTCACCTAACCTTGTCTTACCATCTGTGTGTGTGTTCGTCTCCTGAATATGGCAGATTCCTGAACGCAGAGATGGAGGGAGGGAGGAGTGAGCGGAGGAACAGCCTGAGGAGAGACGTGACTCTGGCTCAAAATGCTTGCGCTGACTCATCCAAGGCTGAGGTGAAGAAAAACTGGAATTGCAAATATCTCTCTCTTTTTTTCTTTTTTTTTTGTCTGTCTCCTTACAAACTCATGCACTGCTTCTATGGACAAACTTTTGGTCATCAGTAATTCTCTGCGGACATGCAATTAAATCTCTGTAATCCCTGTAGGACAACGTGTGAGTGACAAGACAAGATGTTCATTTTATGCCTTCTCTAGACGACAAGTTTTTATTTTCAGTGGAACATATTTTATTCGTGGTGTTATGTAATCTATCGATTTGCACATCCCTGACCCCGGTGAAATGTGATTTTGAGAGCTGACTTCTGTGTTTGTTTCCTTCCCCTCTTATTTGTCATCTCTCATGCTCAGAGGTTACTGCAAGGAAGATTAACAAGTTTACAGCCAAAGCAGCAGGAAGAGTTGTTTCATGCGAGTGTTTGTCCCCGCTGTAAATTAGATTTCCGCTGCCTATCCTCAGTAACCAAAGAAAAAAAAAAATTCAATTTCATGCATTATTTACCTACTCTGTTTCCTGTTTGTGCTTTGTAGGATTACGACTATGAGAAGAAGAAACTGCTGGCAACCAGAGGTTAGTGCTCCTAAATGTTTAATATGTCTCTCTGTCTCGCTGTGGTTTCAGAAATGTTCTGCAGCAGCAATTAGAGCACTGCTAAGGAAGAATTCACTTTCTTTTTGTATTGATTTATAGCTGCTGTTCTGGAGATAAATATATTAAAATACATTTTGCAGAGGAAGTTGGCACCCGAATTCTTAGGGTAAACTGTTGTTTTGCTTGTGAGAACCTCCACTTTTATGCAGCCAAGCTGTTGTTTTTGGAGCTGAAGAGGACACAGATTGCAAATCTTTTCATCTAATCTCAAGAAACAACACTTTGTCAGTGTAATAATTTAGTTTGCTCTAAAGGTACACCTGTTTTGGTCATATCAGTGTCCGAAAAGATTTAAGGTCATGTGATTAAGCCCAGTGAAGTAGGCTTTTATGTGTTTATTCAAATATGTTACGGAAGCAACACATTAATATCCAAAGCAGAGGAGGGGATTTGATAGAGGAGGCCCATTTCAGCAATGCTCTCTGCCAAGACAACTGATGAAGGGGACCTGTTTATGGTGCTGCACTGTGCCAGAGTTATAATAGAGTAGCTCTGGCACTCCCACTTAATTCACACGGGGTGGATACACAATGCAGACGACACACACGCGCATCCAGAAGCGGTGTGTGCGCCCCCATACACAGGCACACACATGCGTGGACACACACGTAGCAAAACGCACCTCATCCATCATAAAGAATGAGAGATACTGAAGAGATCTGCAGCCAAATGGTACCAAATTCCCTCTGTGTTGCTTTATGGGATTATGAATTAGCAGTTTGAATGGGCCATCTGCCTCACAGTCATTAAGACACCCATATGCCAGTATATGAATGGGACATTTATTCGCACAGATACACACATGCACACACAAATGACAACCCACCAGTAATAACCCTGTTGATATTGCACTCTTTGTGGAGTGCTGTTACAGTTTTTATTACACATTCACGCATGGAACTGGGCCCAGGGTCACTTGTTTACCATTTGAGTGTGTATAGTCGTCTAAGTCTCAGCAATTTGAGGTTTATTAAGTGTGCCACAGGCTGACGGGGAGTCGCACTGTGTGAGCCATCGTTTAACACACGAACCCAGCTTGTTCAATTCAGAATATCAAAGGAAAAATCTGCAGAGCATTTTCATAAAGGACAGACAGCGGATATGAGTATTGATGCGTGCTACAGAAAGCATCAGTGTGAATCTGAAACTATTTCAAGTGCATGTGTTTCTGTACAGCTCTCTGCAAAGTGTCTCCTTATTCAAATTGTTACCCTTAACAATGCTGCAGTCAATATTTTTTACATTAACCATGGAACTAATTACATTTATGTGGAAGGTGTCAAACAAAATGATTATAACAATAAACCCTATTGAGGACTTCTGGGGTCTTTTGGACCCCAGGCCATTTGTTTAGGTGACAGGGATTGTTTTTTATTTTTGAAGATCAATTTTTTTTATATAAAAAGAGGGACGTTTGTCATGCATTTGCAACCAAACATACGTCAATTTATCAGGAAAGTCATTTTATATCGTATAAAAGTCTATATTGAATACCAACAAATATTTTGCACATATTCTTTCTTTTACATATGACAAAATGAGAGTCCTGAATAGGGTTAATGTGGAAATCAGCAGCTGTTGCTAACATGTCATGTGTTGTGCTGGCAAGAAAAGTCTGTATTTTCCTTCTGTGTGTTTGTATGTACTGATTTCAGCCATGCAGAGGAAGCCTGTGGTCACAGAGGTCCGAACACCTACAGACACTTGGAGCGGCCTTGGCTTCTCCAAGTCTATGCCTGCTGAGGCTGTCAAAGAGCTTCGCAACATCAGCCGACGCAACTACAAACCCTACCTGAGCAGCAGCAATACCCAGCAGCAGGTACAAATGAGCTTAAAGCTAACTCACTGCCTATTTTAAACTTAACAAAAATGGACTCTAAGTTATTGTTTGGTTCATTTTGACTGTTTTTTTTTTAGAGCTGCTTTACAGTTTCATAGTCGTTTGTTTGTAGTTGTAGCTACTTTTGCTGAAGTGAATTCTTCTGAAGCAGTTTTTTTGTTCCAATGCAGTGAAACAAGCTTCCCCACCGTGGCCCACTAACACAGTCTCCTTTATTGGTATTGCCCTCTAACAGTTTGAAGCATTTATCTCACTGTGTGGTAAGCACTGCCAATTTGTACGCTCAATTACCTGGGGTCTGATACCATCGCCACGGTCAACACAGCCACTCCTGGCAACCTGTTTACCTGAGCTGTTTCAGCTCATCTCCCCCGCTCTTTTAGAGCGTTGTGAACGGCTGCTCTCTGACTGCCCAGCAGCCAGTGATGGAGAGGCAGGCTCACTTAGGATAATAAGAGCAAGAGGCATTCGAGTTCAATTTTCCTCTGCGACACAGGCGACTGGGAGGAAGCATTCGCTGCGCTCATTGCATTGATAATCTCGAGTGGGAGACTTCTACAGTCACAGGTCAGCCCACAGGGGCAAATGAGCTGCTTTAGAAACATGACAAATGGCCTTTCTCATTAGAGTTTGTGACCATTTGCAGACGTTTTTTCTTCATGATTTCTAGGAAAGATAGAGAGGGGAGATGAAAAGATGGGATGGTGACAGAAGTACAAGGTGCTGCGACTGTGTGAAATGTTCGCAGATGAAAGAGACGTTAATATTTAATGCTGTCAGTGTTTCTGTCTCCGTCTAGTCTTGGGCTGCTCAGACAGGAAAGCTGTGTAATGGCAGCGACTCGGTGAACTGGAGGGACAGACGTGGATCCACGTCTTCAACCCTGCCTGCTTCTTCCTCCTCCCCCTCTTCCTCATCCTCATCCTCCCCCTCCTCACCCCCGTCTGCCTTCTCCTCATCCACCTCCTCCTTTCCTGCGTTTGCATCTTCAGTGAGCAGGAGCAGAACTGACAAACCCTGTGAGTCTTACCTGTGTGTGCTTTTAAGAGTGAATCCCTGTTTGTCCTTTTCTCTTTGTCTCTTTCTCTTGCTGCCACTTCTAACCGTTTACTCTGAACTTTGATGTCTAGTGGAGAGCTTTGTGAGCACCAGCAGCTACTTTGAAGGTGCGTGCTCGTCGAGGAGGGCGTCAACCTGCAGTCAGCGGAGCCCCTCCCCCCACATGACGGATGACCTACCTGAGCTGCTCAGCCAACTTGGCCTGATCAAATACATCGATGTGTTTGAACAGCAGGAGGTAAACACAAGTACAGTGTTGCAATTGATAATTTTGCGAGTAAAACACAGTATTTTAGGCTCGAGTAGTCATCACTTAAACTTGCATCACTGTGGTTGTAACTTCAGGTTATCAGTGCGGAAGCCCAAAACACACAGACGCAAACAAGCACACAAACTCTCATAAGAGTTATGCATTATAAATGAGCTTCATGATGCAACCACTTCTCATTCTCATCCAGATTGACTACCACACATTCCTCACTCTGTCTGATGAAGATCTGAAGGAAGTGGGTGTCTCCACCTTTGGAGCCAGACGGAAGATGTTATTAGCAATCTCAGGTGAGAATCTGATGTCCCAGCTTAGAGTCATATCTGCTTTTCCATCTGGTGAAGGTGGTTGTCTGCACCTGTCTCCTCTTGTGAGAATGATTAAGCTCCTTAACCTCTGATCCAGATCTGAACAAAAGCAAGAGGAGGCTCTCGGATACTCCTGCTGTAAAGCCTGGCTACCTGGAAGGCGGTGCTAGTGGTAGACTTCCAAGAATCATGGATGTGGAAGTTGCAGCTCAGAGTAACCGCTGGTGAAAGAAGACACCGACCAGCTCTGAGCTCCATCTGACCAGTGTGGCGATATCTGACTTCTAAAAGTATGCAGTGACTGTTGCCAGTATGAAACGTCTTTTCTGCCTATTATTTAACAAAAATGAAGAAGCCCGAAAGAGTGACAAAAACATTTAAATCCAGTGCCTTTCTTAAACAGCCATAACCCAAAGCTTTTTATTTTTCTAAGAATGCAATACAAGGAGGACTTCCCTTCAAAATGTGCACATTTACAAGAAACAAACTACTTAAAACACAAGTGAACACGAAAACATGTTGATTGAAGTTCTTTGTGGCGACGGTTATTGTCATGAAGTGCCTTTCTCAAGAAAACTCTGTGCTTTGTTACCATGTTAACCACTTCTTTTATGCAATTGCAAATAGATATTTACAGAAGAAAATGACATTGCAATATGACAGTAAAGATAATTAAAAGGTTGCTATGGAAGTTTGTTGATTCAGGCTCAGTTTTCTTTGAATTTATGCTTTTTTTTTGGAGAGTAGACATGAGAGCAGAGACAGGAAACTGACGAATGATGTGCAAAAAAGATCCAGAGCCAGACTCATTCCAGGGGCATTGCAATTATATGGTCAGCGCCATAAATCCATAAGCCACCAGGGAGCCCTTCAAGGCAACATTTTTGGGGTCAGAATCTCTTGAAACCAGCTGTATCGTGAACTAGTCCTCTCCTCTAGAGCTGGGAGCAAACCACCAGAGGGCACTGGTGTCACACACTGTCTTTACAAATTCAAGTCACATTTGTGTTGCATTAAAAATAATGAACTCGTTTCACTGTGACAACAGCATCAAGTCCTGGTGGACAAGGTGGAGTTAGCTTTGAAATATACAGTAGCAACAATCTGATAAGGAAAAATGAATTAGAAAACCCAAATAGGTAAATAAATGCATTTGTCTGAGGGTAATATGACATTCTTTTTAATGTGCTTTGCTCTCTCTTGACTCCTCACCTGCAAGTCCCAATTTAATTTATCACTTCTGTCAGGAAGGAAGCCACTGCAACCACTTTTGTTACCTGTTTAATTTATTAGCTGGAGGCTGCACCCAGCAAATTAGTGCTGTCAGAGAGACCTCACTGGCAGGAATTTGCAAATTTGCGATAGTGTTGCTGGTTACCACATGGAAGTGAATGATCCAAGATACCTCCGCTGGGGGGCATGAGGGGGGTCTGATCTGTCCACAGGCTCCACATGCTGGCTGGTGCAGTGGCAGCCAAGCATGAAAGAGAGTGTGAGTGGAAGTGGTGGGCTGTGACAGATTAGGGAGAGATGATCCCTACTTATTACAATGTCTGTGCCAATTACATAGGCAGGCTTTAGACCAGTGATCCTCAAATCTGGTCCTGGGGCTCTGGAGCACTGCTGGATTTCTATCCTGTCAGGTAGTTAATTTCACTCCCTCGGGGTTTCGGGTCTAAATCGGTCCTTGATCACACTGCTAGAATGAGAACTACCTGGAAAAAAAACGAGCACTGCTCTGAACCCCGAGGACTTTGGAGAGCTACTAGGACTTTTTACCTGCAAAGTGCCAATCTTGGCTCTTGGCCCAGGTACATCGAAGATATGCAAAATGAAGCTGTAGCAGACTCCATTTGCAGCTTGTCCTTTTTTTACTGAAGTCTGGTCTAGTACTGTTCTTAACTTTGCAGTATTAATAAGATATAGTACACTGCAACTTTATATGGATTCGAGTGGGTGAGGCCAAGACATTGATCAGGGTGGTGTATCAGGTTGTTCCTCATTTCCTCGCACACAGTCCATCAATATATGACTTATAAATAAATATGGATACTATGTAAATAAAACTAAATAAATCTTTTTAGTAAGTTCTAACAAAATGCAACATTTGATCTGATATGAGAAGTTTGTCAGCTTCATCACAATTAAAATCTGCTGCACAGCTCTTCTCCAGTATCATGTGTTATACACCAGATATTTTCAGCTTTCATGGAGTTGGTGTCTCAGGTTGTTCTTAGTTTCTTTATCTAGTCCATTGATCGGTCACACTGTCATTGATATTTTTTTTTATAAATGATTCTATGCATTAAAGGAATATTGGTTGCTATTTTGGAAGATGTGCTTTTTATTTTCCTTCCAAGAGTTAAAATGAATTGATCTTATCTGATCTGCCTGTTAAATATAAGGCTACAGTGAATTTAACCAAGGTTAGTACAAACTAGGGCAAACAGCTAGTTGGGCTCTGTTCAAAGTCACCATACAAGCAGCTTTAAAGCTTAGCAGTTACCACAAAAACAGTGGGAAGAAACAAGCTGGGGTGTTACAACGTTCATGTGCTGAAACTGGGTTTAGAAAGTTGTGTGGATGAGGCAACATGTGTTAGTAGGTGTGTTTTGCGATGAACTATGATAATTTACCAATCTTTAGAATTAATCATGAGGCCTAAAAGACACATCCGTCTAAAAACTAACTTATAAGTAGAGCAAAAAACAACCTCTAATAAACGACAAACTCGACCAAGCTGCTCCCTTTAGTCGCAAAAATTCTAACCAATTGTATGAAGCGCCACTTGTAGCCATCACTAGTCTCCATAGAGACCCTGGGTTGAGGGGAGGATCCACCCGACAGGGAAGCCATCTGTGGATAATAAAGAAGCAGCAAATAGAGGAATGAAACAGAGCAATGAAGTGCCCTGAGGATAAAACACAACCACGCATCCCCCTTACTGAGATGAAGATGGAACTCAGTCGAGGAGAGTGAGTGGGAGAGCGGAGCAAAATAGAAACAATAATGAGACTGTGTATATGTGTGTGAGTGCTGCTGTGTATTATGTGTGTCTCGTCTTAGCTGGAGTCAATAAATGAGCCGCTGTGCGAGCAAAAAATATGCTTATGGGATTTGGGATTGTGATTATTCGAATATACTCATTGTATTGTTTGCCCCATGACACCTTGTCTGCTGTCACTTCTGGTCACTGCTGTCTCTGAACTGGCAACAGTTAATGATATTCTACAGGTGCTTGCACAGAGCTGGTTCACTTTGCTGGTGCTATATTTATGTACAGAGAAGAACGTTATTTATCTTCTTATCTACTTTCAATATAGAAGACAATAAAATGCATCAACCAAAATATCGAAGTTGTCCTCAAAGGTATAAAAAGGCTGTTATCACGTACTTAAAAAGATTATGTGAAAGGAACAACGTTAACTCACATAAGACTTGGCAAGGTATTACCAGTGGTGAAAAAAAGGATTCAGGTCCTTTACTTAAGTCAAAGGACTGATGCAGCAATGTTAAAATAATAAAAGTACTACACAACAGTACACATACTAAAGCATAGGCAGCATAACTCTGTTAAAAGAACAAAGTAAAAGTACTAGTTGGGTTCCTCTGGCTGATATTTTATACAGTATTTGGCATAATCAGAAACTACTTTGAATTACTTTAGAATACAGTTTTATATACAGAGACAGCATACCAGTGTGAGAGCCTGTCAGACGATTAATAGGAGAGGGAAGAAGAAAAAACAAAGATGTGATTCACAAATCTATTTTCAGTTTCTAATATTTGACTTTTGGTGGGATGTTAGATCATTTACACATTTATTGAAATGAAATGATGTGAAAAGTTTAGCAGAAAAAAATCACTTTTTGGTGGAGCTGTTAACATCCCATTGACATTTGAAATGTGACTCTGACTTCACACTGCTTTTTGGAAGAAGTCAGAACCATTGGATTAATCTTTAATATGGTTTTCAATTTCCAAAATGTGTTTTTAATCCACTATGCAAAATCTGAAAAGCAATTAAAGCTATCAAATAAGTCAGTAAACAAGAAGCAGCACAAAATGGAAATGCTCAAGTAAAGTACATGTACCTCTAGGTTGTGCTAATGTATAGTACTTGAGTAAACGCACTTAGTTGTATCCAACAACTAGGTATTTTGAGACCAGGAATAAGAGGATACAATGCAAAAAAACAGAAAAAGAAAAGAAATTGAAGTGTATGTGATGAAAAAATTAGCATATGGGACATTTTTCTAGCAACTTTTGTTATAAACCCTTACAACTTTCGATTATTCTTCACTTTTCACAGCTTCTGACATAATTTGATGTACATTAAGCCCATTGTCTCTTCTCCCTGATGACATGTTGTGAACTGCTGAACAGGCTTTTTCAAGCCAGAAGATTCGGTTGTACTTTTAGCCTCCAATTGTTGTTACAATGTGTTTTCAAAGTGCTGAGCACGCTGTTTCGAGCCAGTGGGGTCAGCTGTCCCATTAGCCAGTGATATTACAAAAACACTCATTAAGCTTTTATGTTCTTTTGGGCACTGCTGGCTTTGTGATTCTCCTTTCTCAAAGGCAAGTGATAAGAGTGTTCTCTGCTGCTACCATTTATGTCTGCTTCTAACAGGGGGACGCTGCTTTCTCAAGGTTGGAAAAGGTCAGAATTGATGGAGGGCTTTGATTGTTGTGCTGCAGAGAAATCCGGGCTTCAGAGGAAAAATAAAACCAAGAAGAAGAAACTCATATGCATAAACGTGTTTGTGGTTTCAAAGTGAAGCAAGACATGTGTTTTTATTCATCATTTTTTCATCATGATTTGGTGAAATAGGATGAAATATGTGAGGCTTGCGCTGCAAATGGACCATTGGGAGAACAAGAGACACATGGACACAGACCTGTAAGGTTCAAAAGACACTCAAAGTGCCACTTTACTTAAATTTTCAAAGTTACAAAGAAAAGTTCACGTAGTTGACATGGTGAAGATTTCAATTTCAAATCACTGAACATATCCAATGTTGGGAGGCAGAACAGAGCCTCTTCTCTGCTTGACTTCATGTGTCCTCCCAGCTCAGGAGCAGCTTCTTCCTCTAGTGTCCATGCACAGTCAAAAAGCCTCAGCAGCCCTACTGACCAATTAGTAAAAGAATAGCTGGCTGAGACACCACAGATTTGGTCTGTAGGCCTTGCAGTTCGCTGTTCTACACTGCTATCGTTCTGCAATGCAACTTCCTACCTCCTGAGATTGGGAGAAGAACCAAAAAGACACTAGACAGCATCAACATAGCAACAAAGTATTGTAGCAGCCAAATAGGCATCACTTTCTGTTTGAGATGCATAGAGCTAGACCTGGCCAAGTAAATCTCTCTTTTACAGAAACACGATGAGAAACATGCAACAACAACGACAATACATCATTAATCTCATTGCTTCCTGGGCTTTCTCGAACATTCAAGATCAACAATTAAATAATTTACAATCCTCCATGAAATAACAGAGAGTGGGAGCATCTCAGAGCCTGGAACTGTGGCAGCAAATTTTGCGGAAACATTGTTGAACACTGGAAGGAGCCCGACGGTGGAACACAGAACATGAGAATGAACCGCTGATGGAACAACAGGGAAGGTAATCCACAATCTGGCCTCCCTGGAGGAAACATATTTACATCCAATACATCAGCTAATGTATCTGGGCTCACAGACTGACCAGAGACTCTGATATGGACATACAGAGAAAGGAGAGGGACAATAAGTGAAGGGAGATAGAGGGAGAAATAGAGACAATAGAGAAAGGTCCATGTCAGCCGGGTTAAAGATCGCAGGTTTGAGGGAAGGTAAAAGCGGGAAGTGGACGGCTTGAGCAGAATTCTAACGGGTTTGACAGTTGTTGAAATCTAATAGGCTCTCTGGTTTCTGTCTGAGGAAAAAGGGAACACTTGAGAATGAAGAGGTCGGATGAGGTTCACTGAAGAGAGAGATTTGGATGAGGGACAGGGATTGCAAGAGCAGGTTCAAGAGCCAAAAGGTGAACTGCCGCCAAGGTAACTGGAGGAGGAGACATTGGAATGGCTTCAGATCTGTGCTGAGTTAACGGAGTTTCCTGGTCAGCTGATGGCAAAGTAAAATGGAGCGGAGCTACCAAACGTAGCCGATTTCGTCATCCTTGTCCTCGTCCTCGTCCTCATCGTCCTCAATGGTTCCTCGGGGGTGGATCCGGCCCCGCCTCTTCTTCTGCCGGCTCCGTCCGCTCTGTGATGGCTCCTCCTCCTGGTCATCGAGGAGAATGACTGCACCGCCGCTGCCAAAATCCCCCGATGTCTCCTGGTCCTCATCTGCAGACAGACGACCAAAAACAGAGAGAACGAGATTGAAAGCAGAGAAATATCCCCGAGTCATGTACAGCTACGGTATGACTTCTCCTGTTGCCACCAGCAAGTCGGACTTTCGTTCATCCAGGAAAATATCTAAATGGATTGGCACAAAGTTCTATATGTTCATGGTTCATCCTGGCTTTGATGATCCCTCGACTTTTTGTCTATTGCCACGATCAGGTTGTCATTTGTGGTTTTCTGTGAAATGTTTCAGCAACAGTTGAATAAAATAAATGTATTTGTCATCCCTAAACCTTTCCTCTTCAAAGTCAAAATTTAATTTGTCCAGTAAAATCCTTTGTTAACAAACAAATACATGGACTACCAATGGCATTCTCATCATCCTCAGCTGTACTTTGTGTTTTGTGCTAATTTGCATACACTAGCATACACTTGGCTAAGATGTGTTGATACTTAGCTCCTTATGCACAACCTAACTGAGCCACTAGAATGGCTGCAGACTCTCGATATAAGGTACTGCTTCAGAATCGACCATTATGAGCCAAATGAATGACTGGTCAGTACATTCTGTTCCTATCCAGATAATAAACGGCAGCAAAGAAGAAGAGAGGCGGAAACAGACACAAGCGTTGTTTTCATTATTCATCTATCCAACACAATGCAAAGGCAAAGGGGTTGCTTAACTAGCAGGCTTCAGTGGTGTCTGACTAATGAGGGACTAATGCTAAATCCACTGTAGCCACAATGTGATACAGGAGTCATTATTGCAGCTTTTGCCTCAAGCATTTTTAAAAAAAAAACTGGGACCAAGAAATCCGTCTTCTCCTTCTTTAGTTCAAACCTTTCTATTTACTCCTTGGTGCAACTGTACTGCGGCTGAGTGGCACTTACAGTGTTAAAAGTGTTTGGTGTCCTTGTGTTTTGGCTACTGATTCTGTGCAGGGCAGAATGGGAGAACTCCAGGCTACTCCAGCCTGAGGCCACTCGGGCAGAGTTAGATGGGAATGATAGACCGGAGACAAAGGACTGATGCTGCTTGTATGTGTGTATAGGTGTGTGTGTGTGTGTGTGTGTGTGTGTGTGTGTGTGTGGGTATTCATCATGTTGTGGAGACTTAAATCTATTTACAGTCACATTATGGGTTTGCAGTTATGGTTAAGGTTAGAGTAAATCATCAGGAAATGACTGCAAGTCAATATAATGTCCTCTGAAGCCATGGAAACACAGCTCTGTGCGGATGTGTGTCTATGTGTGTGTGTGTGTGTGTGTGTGTGTGTGTGTGTGTGTGTGTGTGCATGTTGGCTGAACAGATACCTTATCAATATTGGAAGCTGCAATTACTGGCTCTGGACTAGACTGGCATTCAAGTGAGCTGTAATCTGTGCCTGTGAGTTGGCTGTTTGATTGGTAATCAGTATGTCTGCCTGGATTCTTTCTTGCTAATTATTGTTCTTTTTTTCCACAATGAAATCCCTCAGCAATTGATTTGCAGCAAAGTGCTCCCATTGGCGTTTTGACCATTCCATTTAAATTTCTACTGCTGGCTTGTTAACTATGACTTTGACAAGTCAAAGCACCTAATAATAGTTTATTCTGTTCCACAAGGTAAGAATCAGTTAGTGCTGCAAATTCATATTTACAGCACGTCTTTTGCCATTGCTCTCTGCTGACAAGTGTGACAAATTTTTCTATCTGACTTGCAAGATTTATCAAAGCTCCACGAGCAAGATATCAGAGGCAGATAGAATCAGACATATTAGAAACAGCCGGACTGGCTCCAGAGGCATGCCTAATGTTATCTATTTCACAAATGATAACTGATCTGCTGATACCGGTAAAGATAAAGACAGTCGGAGAGTTAGTGAGCAAAGAAACAGAAAAGAGCTGCATTTTCACTGCTCCCTGTGTTTCAGTGGTAAGTGAAGTTTTAAAAAGAAGCTTTTAGCTGCAGCAGATTAGAAAAGGAGACAAAAGAAACGTGCAGCGGTCCAGATGGATCAAAGCCCACTGACAGACAGGCAGAAAAACAAGAGCCAATAAGGGCAAATGCAGCACAATTAAATTAGGTGGTTTTTTGCTGTTGGAAACCTGTGAATGCATCGGTGTGCTCCGTGTGTGTTGTGTTGTTGTCTCACCACAGTTGGGGTTGCCTTGTTTTCTAGAGCCGGCGATCTCGTTGCCATATTTGTCCACACACCAACACTGGCCGGTGCTGCCGTGACACTGGGTTGGTTTGAAGTAGCCCTCATCAGTACAGCGAGGAATATAGGAGCCTGGAGAGGAAAGAGGAGAAAGCAAAGGGTGGAGGATAACAGAAAATAAGAGAAGAACAAGAGAGGTGAGAAGGTAGGAAGGTAATGGAAAGCAGATGGAAAGGGTGTACAGCGTCACTTTGATATAAATAGAGAAAATAATCTGAACACTGCTCAGCAGAGGTTACATATACGTGTCCTGAAGTTGCAGCCAAAGTTCTTGTGTATTCACAGAGGGAGATCAACAATCAATTACTGCTGTGAAGGTTGCAGGACAACAACCATACATCCTGCTTAAGGGGAAGCAGTCACTTTCAATAACACACATACACGCTCACACAAACACGCAGCACTAAGCACACTCGCACGTACACCCATTTTCTGTTACCTTCATTCGACCCAGTCCCAGCTCATTTTTCAAGCTGTTTTGTTGCGAGCTGGAGCACTGCTCGGTGGGGACAGGTGACATGTGTACAAAACGCCTTTACAGTGTGTTTAATATCTATGACGCCTTTTCCCATTTGAAACTACTGAAAATAGATACATTTGTCATTTCAATGTGTGTGTAGGTGTGTGTGTGTGTGTGTGTGTTTTCATACAAATCCGTCAGAAAGAGTGAGTGACTGGCAGCTGCCACTTGTTCAGACTAACCTATGAGGCTCTTTCTTCGACTCTGATTCTGGATCCTGCTCTTCTCGGTTTGACACGGCAGTCCTACGACGAGACAAGACACAAAACAGTTTTATTAAAAGTGCTTGTTCTGTCTCCCAACAACTGAAAACTGAATCACTTATTTACCGTATACTTTAGTCTATAGTTATTCCAACCCGCTGCCCTACTGACAGTTTAATGATTTCTTGCATTCTCTCTACATTCCTCAATCAATCCTCCTTGAGGAGCAGCAACTGTCCTCACATTCACTAAAAAAATGTTTTTTTCTTTACTTGTCTCCATCTGTCCTCCCTTTTAGGTACAACATACTTCTTTTTGGCCATTAACTTCAACTTATGCATTATTTACCCCAGTGCCATTTTGCAAATCATACAGTACTACAACTCTTAAGGCAACATTTCTGGGCTTATTAACATCATCTTTGGAGCAATGTTGATCTAGAAATGCAGAAATATTGCTACAATAAAACCCAATTGGACAAGAAATACGATCAAACTAATTGTCAGCAAATGCCCGAGTTTGACATATTATCTGTACCACATAATTAGAAGCGCAATTGGGACAAACGCACAAAAAACAAATGCTAGAATTCCAAATTTCCTCGAAAGACTGGTTGTGTTAGGTGCAGTAGACCACAGTTTAAGCTATGTTTAAATCCTGTCTGTACTCCTTACTGAAAACCTGAGGCGCTGAACATTGTGTTACCTTCTTTTCTGGTCTATAATCATTAAACAAGAGGAGACTAGTCTGAAATGAGCACAATCAATATAGGTAACTCTCATCAATGTCACTTAACGCTCCCTCCTTCCCTTCATTACTGATTTGACTTATGTTTTCTCTGTTTCCTATCCTTCCTTCCCCTCCCTCACCTTCAGGCTTTTGGAAACAGTAGCACCACTCATTGTTAGACAGTTTGCCGTCCTTGAAGGAATCACAGGAGTTGAAGAGAGGCTTCATGCACAGCTCATACTTGTCCAGGTAGATGGCACTCAGCTCTGATTGGTCGAGCAGGAGGTCAAAGTTCATGTCCAGCTTGTTGAACATCCAGCCCAATGAGTCCTTACAGATGGGCAAGATGCTGGTGTCAAAGTCTAGTGAAAAAAAAAAAAGAGATGGAGAGGTGAAAAATAGGGAGGTCACTTACATTTTTTATCTCGAGGATTTGAGTGTTTTCAGTGACAGAGCTGAGATGTGTTCAGACACGCTGACGTTACAGAGAACAGAGCGGGGGTCACTGTCAACATCAACGCCAGCCCCCATGAGGACTGAAAAGCGTGGCTGTCCAGCAGGAAAGTGCCGTGTGCAAACATACATATTGTGAGGGAGTGTACTCACGTCCAGCGGCGGAGTCAAAGCTGTCAGAGGATTTGAGGTCTCTGTTGGCGTCGAGGTGAAGAACTCCGAACCAGTCCTTCAGTCTGGCAGCCAGACTGTGGAGCTCTGTGTCGGTGCAAGCTGCACACACACACACACACACACAGACAAACACACACACAAACAGAAAAATAATGAGCAGAGGGGAAGCTGTCAATCTACTGCTGTCATCAGAGGCAAAAAACAATTCTTTTCTTGCTCTTTATCAAACTTTCATTTCATTTCTGCTGTGTACTTTCTACTAGCATTCTTTCATTTCTTCTTGTTTTTTTTTTGTATTTTTTTTTATCTCATCCAACTTTTCTCCTTGAGCAAACACAGTGAAGTGATAACACATACTCAACTGCTGCTGTCTACTGACGGTTGCCATAGGAACCCAACCTGACATGCACATACACACATATACAGTACATGTATTGAAGTTTTCTTGTCTGCTGCAATTTCTGTCCATTTTCCATTTAGTGTTCATTTCCTGCTGAAATGAATGACTCTGTGAGGGAAACAACACACTACACACACACACACACACACACACACACACAACAGTCCATGCCATCTTGACCCCAAAGAGAAAGGAAATTGGTGCCTTGATTCTTGCTATTTTATTTTTTTTTTAGATAAATCTGTGTTTGTGTGTTTATGCATCATCACACTCCTCCACGCAACTAAAAAGAAAACTGATCCAGCGCTGTCATGCATGTTGATGCCATCATACTTTTTTTTTTTTTTTAAACGATACCCCTAATTTAACGTATAAACCAGCAGAAAGAAATCCCTCATTGCTTCATCCCTGTGGGACTGACAGGGACTGCCTGGAATTCAAGCAGACCTCTGCCTCTGCTGTCTCCTTCTGCGTCTCTGTCAGTCAATCTCCATCTTCCTTTCTCTTTCTCTCCCGCGTGTGATTGGCATATGTTTTTTTTCTCTCATTCTGTTTCTTTTGAGAGCCTGATAAATGTGCCTGGAGGACAAGAGCCATTCTCCACCTCGTACCGAACCTGCCAATCCAAACCCTCCAGCTTTGTTGTGAATAGAAAATGCAGAAGGATGCTTGTTAACATTCCTGAAGCACTCTTATTTCAGATTTGAGGCAGTATCCAGTGAAACATGCAAACGTTTTGAGCTTTCAAACAGTTACATCTGATTACATGTCATAGAGTTTCCTCTTCAGGTTAACTTTTAATTCGGGCATTTAATGCGACCCTCTTAACCCCATGGTCCGGCAGTGGGTTTAAAAGGCATGTGTGTGTTTGTTTGTTTTATTTAAATCGCCAAATTCCAACATTTATCAGAGCCAGAAACTGTATAAACAGAAAGAGTTGTAGGATTTTAACTCTCTAATGTCTTTGAAGTAATTATGTGCCGGGTCATTCCACTGGGGGAAAAAAAACGTTCAACAAAAAGTTCCTAAATAGTTCTAATAAAACATTTGCTCTGACCAAATTCCATAAAAAAAATGATATTTTGCCATTAGTGACTCAGCGGAAACCAACAGCCACATGGCAAAAATTCTGGGATTTGTTTTGGCTGAACTGCACTAAAAATGTAGTCTTTAAAAAAAAAACAAATTATGACATTATCCCTTTGTTATACTGTGCTGTAGACATGTTTCAGTTCTCTGTACTTGTAGCCATGATTGTGCTGTTTCCATAGTGATGCATACACTGTGTACATATATATATGATATCGCAGTGAAAACAGAGTCCACAATGAGTAAAAATGTGACAGGAGCAAAAACAGCCAGACACTGCTTGAAAAACCCACTATCATACCCAAAAACTTGCATCTATGCCGCACATACAAACCTGACGCACACACACACACACACACCACAGAGTCAGCAGGAGTTGCTACGCAGGTATTCCCATGCTGTGCCGAAAGATGTTGGCATCTTGCTTATTAGAAGAGTTTGTGCTTTTGTTGAGTCATACTCCCCGTCCTGTTGTTGTTGAGTCACATCCTGCATCCATGCATACACACTCGCACACGCGTACACACACGGAGACACGCACATAGACACAATGTTTTACAGTTATAGTTGGGGATTGTGTGTAGCTGCTTCTATAAAACAGTGGATGCCCCAGGTAACAGACAGGAGCTGAGCAGAGGACAAATAACATTTATCTGGCTGGCTATCCGCGTGACATTACCTCTGGAATCCTAAGGTGCTCTGTGTGTGTGTGTGTGTGTGTGTGTGTGTGTGTGTGTGTGTGATATAATCCTTCAGGACTTGACAGATAACATTTCAGAGTGCTCTTCATTTCCACAGAGCAAAGAAAGAGAGCAAAATACCAACAGCCAAACATTATCTGTCTTCACCTCCTATATAAAATTCTCCCACAAGCAAAAGTGCACTCTGTAGCATGTTGCACATTCAAAATACGACTTTACTTCGTCCCCACATCAGCTTCGCCAGTCATCGTCTTGCTTTCTGTTCCCAACTCATTGGCATTTGAATTGGTCTTTGTGATTCTTTTGTTGCCTTTGAAGACTTCTTGCTCATTTTCCATCTATTGCTTGTTCATTCATCCAATTTCTCTTTCTCCTCTGTCAATTTTCTGAGATTCAATACAGACCACTTATCACACCAGGCTGTACCTAACCCAGTTTCCGTCTTAGACTTGGGAAGACCACTGTGATATACCAACTACTCCTATTTCTTTCTCTCACCTAAATTGCTTTGAGTGCTTCATTTCCCATTTCTCTCCTTGCACATCCCTCAGCAGACTCCAAAGATTGAAGCATTTCTGTTTTACTCTTACCTCTGATATCCACTCCCTCTGTCCCTCTCCTTCTTATTCCACTTTTTCTTCTTCTGACTCCGCTGCTCCCTCCATCTTTTTCTCTTAAGTCTCTTGGACTTTGCACTATGGGCCTAGAATGAGTCTCAACGGACTGCTCTTATCTTTTTTTCCCCCTGTGTGACTGAAATTGTTTCGGACAGGTCCAGCACCGCTGCCGGTGTTCACAGTCCTTTTGTAGGGCATTCAGTCAGAGAGGTGAAGCTGAAAACATTCACACACCCACAACACACACAGAGATAAAATGGCCTGCTGCACGTACCAAAATTACTGTTTAATTTCGCAAATTAATGAAACATTTGATTATATTTAGTTGACTGTATTTATTCTTTACATATAAAAAATGTAATTTTTCCCTGGGTGCTTCTCCTTGTAAATTAAATCAATGCTGTTTTTTTTCTTTTTAATTAATCAGGGTGACAGGATAAAAAAAATAAAATAAATAAAATCCATTCTTCATGTTTATATACTAGGTTTATTTTTCAACAACTTATTTTCTAAGGAAAAGGTAACTGGTTTCCAAAGGCTCCACTGTTTTTATGTGACACTGCAAAACTCTGACCAAGCAGTCATACAAAGTCCTTGCAAAATCATAACTGGTGCTACTGGTGTGAAATCCTAACCAGTTAACTGTAGTAACTGCTAGTAATTCCTGTGTTCAACAAAAACATTTCTGCTGAGAAAAAAAAAGTAGAAAAACAAAGCTGAAAAGTTTGACACCTTTCCACTTCAAGGAACTGGAGAGTCTCTTGCTTTCAATTTTGTGCTACTCATGCTTTTAGCAGTAAATTTACCTGTTAGGTAGAATCACAGAAGCTACAATGGAAAATTAGCAGCAGCCAGAAGAGCTACAGGGTTTTTTTTCCTGAGAAGTTTCCATGTCAGAGCTTTAGATTGAAGAGCAAAATTTTCTCACTTCTAAAAATATTAACTCTGGTGCATCCTTAAAGCAAACAACTGCTTCCTAATTGTTCCAGTGGAGAAACTCATACAGAGATTTGCCAAAGCTCCACTTTCAATCAAAGACAGTTTGACAGCGAACCTTTACCCAGGATGACGTGGAAGTAGACATGCAGCCAGCCAGCCAGCCAGACACACAGGCGGCGTTCTCACATGAGAAGCTATCGATCATAGCTGTGGGTCAAATATCAAACACTGAATCATGGCTTGGAATTACCATCTTATCGTTCTTCCTCCCTCCCTCCCCTTCCTCCTCCTCTTCACCCAACACGTCCTTGCTCCTGCTGTCTTTCATGTCTGGATCAGCAGATCAACAGACTCTGGCAGCCGAAGAAAACCCACAAGCCATCAGTTTTTCCCAGACTGATGCAGGCACAAACTACCTGCTGTATGCAGAAAAGCAACACTAAACTGCAACCAAGCGCACAAGATAGAGAACGACATGGGAATAAACACATGTTCCTGTTGTTTTAGACAAAAAAAACTCATGACAGACTCAATCCTCTTCTGGATAGGAGTTACCAAATTTCCTAAGAGATGCACAGAGACAATTTTTTCAGCTGGTCTTTGCTGTTGAGGTTGCGTTACTCTACCTTTCTCTTTAAAATATCCCACGGGTGTTCTATTGGATTCAAGTCAGTCGACATACAGGTCATAGTTTTTACTTCCTCTTTAGAAACTCTTATGTGATTTTGTTCCTGTGCATCAGAACGATATCATGCTGGAATGTTCCTCTTCTGCCAAGTCATGTTGTCAGTCAGCATTGTGGTATCCACAGTCATTCATAGTGCCATCTATAAATGTGTTCTCCCCAACACCTTTTTCACTAATGCAGCCTCATATCATCAGACTCCCACCTCCGTACTTCTATTCACTGTGCTCGTCTTGGCCAGGTTCATGACAAACATGTTGGACTACATTTGAACAAATTCATCTTGATACTCATCTGACCACAGAATGTCCTCAAAATTTTAATCAAGCTTCTTTTCACGCTATTTTGTGGAGTTTAACCTAGCAACTGCAACATGCCGAAGCACAGGCAAGGTTCTTTTTTTTTTCTTGGATGTCGTCTACAGAGGTTGATTGTTTTCAATACGCTTCATGTTGTCTAAGCGGTCACAGAAACTCTACTGACTTCTATTGATAACACCTGTGCCAAGTCTGAGGCACTGTCCCATCTGTTTTTCACAGCTAGAGTGTGCAAGAAACACTGTGTCCCTGGTGTCATTTTAGGAGGACAACCACTCTGCAGCTCTGATTGGTGGTACAATGGTTTGTTCTATACCTTTTGATAACTGCTGCAAATGTTTCCACTGATTTTTTATTGGCCACTGATCTTCCTGTATCCTCTTCCATCTTTGTGAAGCCCCACAATGTGAGTCTTTCCTCTCGCAATTCAATTTTGTCACATGGAGTCATGATGCAGACAGACACGGCCCATAGGTCCAAGCTCTGCTGTTCACAGCTCATTTCATAATCATGTTCATGCAATTAGGCCGACTGGAAATCAGCTCAATTTTGTCTCAGTGATTACGGGGTTTCTAATCTTTGTGTCAGTGACCACAAACATATTCACTGATGTTGCATTGGGTTTTTACTCTGGGGCCCATATTTTCAATATCATTTTGACAAAGAAGAAATACTCTTCTTGTCAACTTGATAATGACAGTGATAGTACACAGGGATGAACTTACTTCTGTTCTGTCTTTGCAATGTACATTGGGGATGATGATGTGTCAGGAAGGTGTGACTCATGTTGGATCTAACAATATGCCTTTAATGCCTGTATGCTTACGATTGACTGAATTATAACTATTGTGAGCTATGTGTCACAGCCGCCGCTGCTGCTTCGGTTATTAACGGTACTAAGTTTTTACCTCTTTCACCTCATTGAGTATCTTTGCATCACATCTGTCCCTGCACGCCTCCTCTTAACTCCCCCACAGCCCACAAGGGCGGCATGCCTCACAGCTTCAAAATCACAAAATAAGGTGATGAACATCATGCCTTTAGCTGAATATTAAAAAACAAATGTGTCTCATCTAATGCTTCAAGTTTACTGGTTTAATGAGCCACAAAGAGCAAAAAGGTAGTTTGTCTGTGAAGATTTAGGCAATCCGACAATGGCTATGATAGAATGATGAATGAATGAGTCCGTAGTTTACAAAATAGATATATCTATAAAAAAAATAAAAATAAACTAAAGTAAGCCACATAAATATAAAACTGTGACACATGAAAACGCTACATATACATAGTAAGTGCTCTTTTGTAGCTAAACAGTGCTAAAAATGCTGCTTATGTAAATGAAAACACTCAAACTAAAGGACAGGCAAATGTCCTAACCAAAAATGAATCATCCCCAGTCACATCAGTCATTTCTACATTTAAATGTTTGTCAGACTTTTCACTTTAATCAACACATATTTTACTTTTTTTTAATGCTTCCCTTCAGTTTGGAACAAATATGTAACAGTCTGGCACCATCACCAGATGTTGTGGCTGCCATCAGCAAGTGATTGAGCACGACTTCCTTAAATTACATATGGTGTCAATCCCTCTCGGCTGGTTAAGGTCGCAAGATAAATGTGTCCTCCAGACTTCTTAATACATAACTCTAAACATCAAGCAACGTCGGGCCTTGAGTTCCTCCATGGGCCTCCTTTATCATCTATAAATAATTAACTAAGTTGGTCATATAAAAGCGAAGGAGTGGCTCTAAATCCAGACAGAGGAAAGGTGGGTGGTGATCACCTTGAGACATCAGGAGCATGGTCTGATCAGATCAAGATGAAAGGCAGATGGAAAAGGCAGAGAGGAGTGATGGGAGGCAGTGGAGGGAGATGACACCTCTTAACAAGGTAACACAAGGAAAAAGAAAAGAACCGTGACAGTCCGGTAGGAGATATGAGAAAGATATAAGGTCAGATTCATTAAAAAGATACAAGGGTATGTTTGATTTTCTTTGCCCCAAGCTATCAGCTTTCCAGAACAATCTCACTGGCAGTGAGTTAAGGTTAGCCCAGATAATGATCAGTAATATACTGTCTGCAGAGACAGACAGGTAGAGAGAGAAGTGGGGCAGATCCAAGCTGAGAGCCAGAGAGAGAACCAGTTTAAGTTTTAATGCTAAGAGTGATACTATTTTTACAAAATGAGGACTTGTCTTTTTTTATTTGGCTATTTAAATTGTGCTTTACATTACTTTTTCAAAATGGGGAATGGAGGGTTAATGAGATGTAGATTTAGGTTAGTATGAAAGTTAACATCAGTGAGTAGGAATTACATTGTTTCTTCTTTAAATGGGAGTTATCATCCTATATCAATACATACAGATCAGTCGGGACCTCCTCCACCTTCTCGTAGGCCAGAAGGTGCATTGTTCTCTGTTCATATCATCGAGAAACAGACTAGACTACTTAAACGTAACCAAGCTGTTCACATGTAGTTACTGTAATGAAAGTCTTAACCAAAGCATGATAGTTTCCTAAAGCGAACCACATAGTTTTGGTGCCTAAACTTGATCAGAAAGCAAATAAAAATTGATGCAAACAACAAGTAAAAATGAAACAAAATCTGTTTGCCAACTTATTCCTCCATCCTTCCCTCCTGTTTCCTTACACAGACTCTGTGGCTCTTTTAAACTGGAAGCCTTACAGATGCAACAGGTAAGATTTTGCATTTATTTTAAAGCAAAATTATGCTTCCCTTAAAACATATTTGAAGATGCAGTTGATGGTAGAAACAGAATTTTGTGGAGACATGGCTGCTGTTAAAGTTCTCACTCTTGAAATGTACAAAACAGACCATTGCAGTAGGTGATAAACATAGCGACAGGTTGTGTTTTAACCCAAACCCTGATCCTTTTTAAAAACTCTACCAAATAGTTTTGATGCCTTGAAATTAACACTGATAGAAAGTGCAAGCAAACACAGCGTGAAAACAAAAGTCAAGAGGAGGCATGTGTCAAAAAATAATAATATGGTGGTTCAAGACAGGACTTCAACTCAAAGTCTGCTGACTTGTGTCACCCCAAATCCTCCTACCTCCACATGCGCACTTTTGTTCCTCTTCGTATGTGAAATATTTCAGCTCCATCGCCATTAAATAAGGCGATAACAGATAGGAGAGCAGGTCCATGCTGGCCTTTATATGCTGTATGTATATGTTAGTGTAAGATGCACAGTGACACTGCTCTTTAAATAGTATGATGGCATCTACAACAGGTGCCTGAACGTAAAAAAAAACTAAATAGAATTTGACCATCATCTTATTATTGACATCTGTGGATAGTACTTTAAGGATCTGGTTAAGCTTAGACATCTAAAACGCTGTGGTTACCTCTGTATTCATGCAATGTTGGCAGAATGGGGAGAACAGGAAAAGCACTGACTTGAGGTTGTTCATGCATTACTCCAAGGAGGTCAGTGTCACTGCTTTCCTTGAACTGATAAATAGCTGAAATACTTTTGCTGCGTATCCAGAGTAGTTCCAGAAACCAGACACAAACAGACGTTGCAGCTCCTCTTACATTCATGGTGTTAATGCTAAATTTATTAAACTGCTAGAAATGGAGACATTGCGGCGATTTTACCACCAGTCTGGTAACACCTCCCATCATTACTAACTGTGACTATCATCGTTATCACCAAGTGAGAGACACTGCAGCCGTCACAAATTCCAGCTCAACTTAGACGTTCATGTGAATCATTGTTTTTCCCAACAATGCTGGTTGTAATTCAGGTCTGAATTACATGATGGGAAAATGCCATCGTTAAAAAACAATAACTGTTGGTAGGAGAGGGGATGCATCTCTAGTGCCAATGTTTTATGCCAAACGATCCTCGTGTCATCCTCCCTAAGAGGTTTTGCATCAACATAACAGCGAGGTAGCTTGTCAGCAAACCATAAACATAGATTGTTTGAACAAATGACTAATCCAGCTTTTTTTTTTTTTCATGGTGAAGACAGCCTCAATAAGACGTTCTAAAAATGCTCCACAGGCACTCTTCACACTGGTCAACACTTTGGAAAAAATCCCTCAGCAATTGGCACCTGTTAGGAGAGGATAGGAAGTGTGGAGGCAGAAGAGAGGAGAGCACAATCTGTTCTCCTGTGAGCTCTCTGCGGAGCTGTGAGACAGAAATGCCAGGAAAAATTTAATTTAGCGAGGGGGATTTCGCCCGTTCAGCTCCTAACGCTTCTCTTTATTTTGTCGCCGTCTTTGTTCAACAGTAGCTGACAGAAAATTAACTATTATTACTTTAAGAATCTCATTGACCATAACCAGCTCTGATTTAGGCCTTTAAACACAATCACTCGCCAGATCGCTTTGTGCCAACTCGAGTCAGTTTTACACGAGAGAGCGATGATGTTCAACGTCACGGCGCTGCCGCCTCGGGGCTGATGACAGATCAAATTACATCTCAGTGCCTCTGTGTCAACGTGTTAACCTTTGCTGACAAACAGGCAAACAGCAGCAGTGGATTTCTAGGCATATGAGGATTAAACGCTCATTAAGAAAAGTCTAAATTAGATATTAAAATAAAGATTACAGCCAAATTAACAATTAACACATACAATTAACCTGTAATTAAGGTCTAATCATTGGCATTTTTTTCTGAATGCTCAGCTCCAGGCAGCACTTTTCGCTATGACTTTGTAGGTTACAATACTGTGGAGACTTTGTATCATCCGTTGGTGCCAAACAGACACTAATTTGGCCCAAATGCAGAGACAGCTCCATTCGCAACATTTAAAGATGCGTCTGTTTCGCAGTCCTCTGAATAAAAGGGCACAAAAAGCTGACAAAGACAAAGAGCAAAGGTGCAACTTTAAGCCAACACTCTGCAAAATGATGGATTGGAGGCTTGAGACAGAAAATAAATGAGCAACAAATAGAGATGGGAGAGCAAAGAGAAAGAGAGAAGTGTGGGAGAGATGTGACTGACAAGCACACGTTTCCCACAGGCTCACTACCACTCAGTGAAAAATGAAGGTTATTAGTGTGGTTGAGGAAAGGGTACTCAAAAATATGATATTTGAAGCACCACTCTGCCTTGTCAAATAAATACAAAAAAAAAAAAAACAATATTCACCCTGCACTCAAAAATAAATTGTACACTGCAGCATATGCCTGCCATTGACAACTATCAGTCAAAAACGAAGGAGTGAGTGAGAAGATGGAAAGACAAATATTCATGCATAAAAGCTGCTTCATAACTTTGCACAAGTACAAGACATGTAAAGAATTCCCAAACCAGAGACTTTGGAATAAATGAATCTGACTTAACAGTTTGGCCAGGGTTCCCTTGTACATGGCTGCATAGTCTCACTTATTGAGCATTATGGTCTGGCTGCACTCGTCTATCATTCTGCAATATGGGTAAAAAAACAAAAACAAAATAAAAAACACTCTGGCTTGTTTGTATTTGTTTGAACCAACCAAAATCATCTTGGGCAGAGGCAAGCCAAGGATGCTGCTCTGGTTTTTCCTCAATAAGTGACAGGTGGAATTGTTTTGGTTGAACATTTGCAGTCAGGGAGGTGAGCACTGTGATTAAAATGGATAATCCACTGAAAAAAACAAGCACGGCTGCCTTACTGCATGATCCAAATCCTTGGCAAAAATTGAAATTTTCAATGTGTTAGGCTGCTGCCTAGAGGTTGTGCTGGATTTTGAAAATGGCAACGTGCAGTTTTCAACAGGAGCTGAAAATAGCGACCTATAGCAGACTTACACTTGCAGCCTACATCCGGCCAGTCAGACTGACGGCTGCCTAACTTTTAAGGCAATTTATGGTTTGAACCTCAAGGGAGTAAACCAGACTTCATTGTATTTTTTTTTTTTTTTTTAAAGAAAAACCAACTGCCTGTTCCATTTACTGTAAGATGTGAAGATGCACGTCATAAATCTTTGTGTAAATTTTGGAATTTAGAGCATAGATGGACAGAAATAAAACAAAATCAGCCCTGTAATAAAATAGCTAGTGTGCTGGAACGGCCTTTAGTTGAAATATTAAATAAATCAAGAAATAAGTGTCCAAAATCTAAATTTACCACTCACGACGGGGAAAATTAACGAGGGTCTGTTGCCTAAGGAGTAGTGAGTGAGTGAATGAGGGAGTGATTTTTAACACAGACTTAAACAGTCAAATCAAAACAGGTGCTTTCAATTAGGCCTCATTTATTAGGGCTGTGTCAGAAGTGCAACAAAATTAGTTTTACCCAAGAGCAGTTCTTTTGTGACACGCATGATTCGGTGCTGATTTAACTGTAATGAATCGGTATAAATAATTCATGTTTTCCTCTTCTTGTGCACTGTGATGCCACTGATATACAGTATGTGTTCAGTTGTTAAACTCACTGAAAAAAACGTATTGACTTAATTTGCTCATCAGAGATAAACTATATAAAAGGACGAAAAGAGATAATAAAGTAGAGAATATCAGATCTTGGCAAAACCACTTAATGCCGCTCTGAGGATATGACAACATGCAATTAACCGGTGCCCAAAAATCATTCAAGCTCACTGCCAGTTTAATTAGCTTAGATGTGCCTGTCCAGCTTATTTCTTCTTATATCAGCTCAGTTACGTCAGCTGCCTCCCGCAGAGCTCAGCTTTCACACACAAACATCTCATTAAATATTTCACATCTTGATTTTGCTGTTTGAGTTTTCCTGCTTTCACAAAGATAGTAAAAAAAAATCTCAGTTATCTTCATTTAGTGCTTTATAAATGACCCTTTTTACTGAAAACGTGAACAATTTTGATCTATATGTCTTTATGCATCTCTAATATATTGATATATGTGTATTTGCCACTATTCCCAATTATACTTTATTGCAATATGAATGATAATACAACCAATACAAACATAGCATCTATTTATACCCTAAGGTACCAAAATAATACATGAAAGGTTATGTGTTTGTATGTTTGCTTCCATTGCTCCAGTGTTTCAATCTCAGCCCAGAAACAAACCAACACCGCAGAGTCGAATCACAACTGTTTAATGTTAAAGTGATGCTTATGGAACTACAGTTGCAGGCGCAGGTGTTGTGTGAACGGAGGTATTTACTAGTCTGGTGTGAATATTCAAACCCGGTATGAACCTGTGGCTATCAGTAAACACAGAGGAGTCATTGCACATATCAAACTGCTGCAATCTTTTGACTGTTACCATAGGAACACAATCTGACACATACACAGTGTTTTCCTCACCTTCTGCCATCCCCATCTGTTTACCATTTGTTGCTGATCTAATGAGAGATTCTATCAGGTGGGGAGACGACAAACACACACTTCACTCATCCCTGCCACCTCTGAATGCACAAACATTTGGACCTGCTATCAGATGCGCGGCCTTAGCACAGCATGTGCTGAGAAGTACAGTGGCGTTAATGAAAAGAGAGCCAGAAAGAAACAGAGTAAAACCAGAAAAAGGAACAGGAACAAGACTAAGGAAAGAGCCAGACCCTAAAAATAAGACTAATGCTGCATGTTGACACTGTCCAAGATCTGGAAATAGATATCCTTTCTCTTCACACAAACTCATCCACTCTGTTCACTCTCAGAGCCAAGCCCTCAGCAAACCAAACACATAATTATAGTTTATGTTGAGGAAAGACAGAGTGGAATTAATTAGACAGCAGTCAAGCTGGTGAAACACTTCTCTGTAACGGCATCACTCTCTCTTCTCTCCATCACTCTGGCTTGAGCTAACTGAGGAGAGTGTAAGATAAAGAGAAAGCTGTCATTAATTAGCAGACACTTTGCTTTTGTATGAAATGTGTCTGATGGATCTCAGGAACCTTAATGATGATTTCCAAATTAGAGAGTGATTA